>NC_136003.1:14411456-14628956 GCF_048128805.1 Centroberyx gerrardi | reverse complement strand
CACCAACTGTCTGAGATGATGCTGGAGTCACTGAAAAAAACAGGAAATGGTGTTTAAGTTTTTTCCTTCACAGTAGCTGAAGAAAAACAGCTGAACACTGTGATGTACTCCACCTTAAACAAGGACCATTAGTTAAAGGTCTCATGTTGATGGATGTTTCATAAATTGCATAAAATGTGAAATCATTATTTTAATATTTTGCAGGTGGATGAATTTGTTTCTTTCCTTGTTGTTTCATTTTACCTGAACAGAGGCTGATGTTCTTTCTGACTGTTTTGTGTAAAGACTTGTCAGACACTTCACAAGTAAAGACCTCCCCAGTTTTCCACTCTGTTTGAGGGACGTTCAGATGACTGGTTACTGACACACGTCCATCTGCACCCATCCTGATGTCATTAGTTGATGCAGATCTATGCTGAGACCCAGAAAGCCATTTAATTTGAGGGTTGACGCCCAATCCAGAGCATAAGAGTTTCTGTGGTCCTGATTCTTCACTGGAAGCTAGAAGGAGCTCGATTGATGGGTCGCCTAAATATCCCACCACAAAAAAAAAATATGATTATGATATTATTCTGTATCATTTAAGTAACAAGTGTTGGGCAAACTCATCAAAGTATATTTGACCTCAAAAGCATTAACACTGACTATTTCACAGAGCAACTTAATATGGTGAACACATTCTATCAGAAACCACAGGGATACATCACTAATCAATTTGCATTATTATGGCAGCGTATTACTTCTACAACTACTACAACAACACTACCTCCCCAAAAGATCCACCCTTCATTATAGCATCCCTTGATGCTGAAAAGGCATTTGACAGGGTAGACTGGTCCTTTCTCTTCACCTCCCTCAACCACTTTGGATTCGGGTCATATTTCATCAATTGGAAAAAAACACTATACAACTCACCAACTGCATCTGTCATAACCAATGGTCATATATCAAAACCATTCCAACTACAAAGAGGTGCTCGACAAGGATGCCCATTATCCCCACTACTGTTTGCACTTTTTATTGAACCCCTGGCTACCTCCATTAGGCAATGTGACAACATTACAGGCATCCAATCAAAGTCATATCACCATAAAATCAGTTTGTACGCTGATGATATCCTACTATACATCACAAATCCCTCATCCTCTCTTATATCAGTCCATAATCTGATTAGTAACTATAGCAGGGTGTCTGGCTACTCCATCAACTGGACAAAATCCGATATTCTGCCTATAACCAAACTCAACTGGGATGCCGAGGTCAGGGACTCCCCTTTCAAACGTACAGCAAAATCCATTAAATACCTTGGAATCCACATCTCACCAAATTTAAATGAATTATTCAAACTCAACTACGTCCACTTGTTACAAGAAATAAAAGACAATTTAGAAAGATGGAACAAATTACCCCTAAACCTGATTGGCCGAATATCTACAGTAAAAATTAACATCCTCCTGAAAATCAACTACCTGTTTAGCATGGCCCTCGTCACCCCACCCCCAGGCTGGTTCTCCTCCCTTAATAGTGCAGTCACAGAATTTTACTGGAAAAAGCAAAAACCCAGAATTAAACTATCCACTTTCCAAAAACCCAAGCAACTCGGAGGACTAGGAGCCCCTAACTTCTTCTACTACTTCCACCCTGGCTAGACATAGAAAATAACCTGGTTCAAAAATTGGGCATCACAAATCTTCCATTCATAGACAAATCAAAAAAAAACAACATAGCGATTGCAAGAACAATATTACCATTAATACCACCCTAACCGCTTGGTGGAAGTCAAATGACATTCTCCACTACAGCCCCTCACCATCCACCCGTATTCCATTATGGCACAATCCCATGTTTCAAATTACAGTAACAACAAACCCATTCATTTTACAACATGGAATCAAAGAGGAGTAACCAGCCTGGGACAGTTATTCAATGATGGCTTGCTCATGACCTTCGACCTCATCCAAAGAAAATATTGTATACCAGATCACTGCCATTTCCAGTATATCCAGTTAAAAGAAGTCATAAAGAAAAATATTAACATCAGAAATTTTAATAATCATAGCTCCCCCCTATATCTAAAGCTACAATCCCTCAAACCTCAAAAAATATTAGCTCAAATTTACAAACTCTTAACATCAGAAGACAGCTCTATATCAATTCCAATCGACAAATGGTCCATAGACATAAATAACCCCCATCACGAAATCAGTAGTATATGCAATAACAAATGACAATGACATGCAATTCCAAAACTCAACTAATACAGTATAAAGTCCTTCATAGAACCCACACTACTACCCACAAACTTTTCCGTATGGGCTTCATCCAAAATAATACATGTTCACACTGTCCAACCTCAACCTCAGACGATTATTTCCACGCTCTCTGGCTCTGCCCATATGTTCATGGGTTCTGGTTGGACGTCATGGGCAGGCTATAGACACACTGCAGAGCACGCCATACTTCGAAAGCCACGCCCACCGTGGGGGAAAACAATATCGGCAAAAGCGGCAGTTGGGAGGAAATCTTTTCAGATACGGACAGCCTGACAAGGTTTTTCCTGTTTTTGAGTAGACAAGTACAGTATGTCAAACAATTATTTTGGCACACTGCCTCCAACAGAGAGGGAATTGTAGATTGAAAAAATGAACTTAATTGGCCTCCGTCAATGTCCTTTTTCATTACTCCAATGAAGTTGGATAAATGATCCCACACAGTGACCTGAAGTGAAATACTTAGACATTTACCGCTACTTAATTTAATCACCAGGTAAGATAATAAGTTGACCTTGAATAATTTCACTTCATATTTAAAAATGTTAAATACAGCTATGCTTTTCATACTGTAAGTTTGAGCGACGCTGACGTGACATTGGTTGTTAAAGTGGATTGTTGCTAAGTTAACTATCTTATGTTAGCTAACAAGTCAGTGAGATTTCTCATTACTTTTACACGCTGGACTGACAGTCAATACAGAGCAAACTATCCTGAGACCCACACATGAACATAACTCATCTGTTGTATAGAGAGGAATTGGCTCAGTAATGTTAGCTTAGTAGCAACCTAATGTTAGGACAGCATGGTAGCTTTTAAACACATTTAACATACAGGTTATCTTACAAGAATATAACTAGATAAGTTACTGACCAGTGACAAAATACTGGCCACATTCTAAGTGTACTTAGTCTCAAGTCCCAAAGTTTCCCCCCTCTTCTACCATGTACCACTGTCAGCGCCTTACTCCTTACAGCCTGGATCCACATTTTTCTTCTTAACGGCTCCCTTGTTTTGCTCGGTAGCACAACAAACTGTAATTCACGGTTTTCAAGTTTGTTGGCTGTGCACCCCACCACACAACAGCTTTTAGGCATGTTTAATTTGGGGAATAATGACAATGATGTACATTCAGACACACAAGGTCAATGGAGAGGGTGCAGTGGTTTCCCCCACGATGGGCGTGGCCTATTTTATGCACTCGACATGTCTCGACATCCCCCTATGCCCCACCATTGCTTTATTGGGTGACACCTCCACATTACAACCTCCCAAACATCTCAAACCCTTCATATTAATATCATTAACCATTGCCAAGAAGACCATATTACTAAACTGGAAAGACAGAAAAACACTATCCATAAACCATTGGCTTAACTTGCTTACAGACCACTCAAACCTGGAGAAACTCACAACGTCCTTTAAAAATAACATCAAATCTTTTGAAGATACCTGGTCCCCCTTTCTACAACACCTCCAGCGCTGATTCCTCTTTCCACAACTGGTCCACAATACTAAACACTAACATACCCTCACAACAACAGACATCAGTTAACCAAGCAATGTGCAGCCCATCACCACTCCAGCTCGGTATATTTAGTTTTGTTTGTCTTATCTTTTTATTTTTATTTTTTTGTCTGTCTTGTTATATGTGTCCTATTGTACCCCCTCTATATGTTATTATGCATTTATAAGGAATGATGTATCGCTGTACTGATGTTGTTTTGTTTTGTACGTTACTGTATTATTTGTAAAAAAAAAATAAAAAATATTTTCTCGTTATTACGACATACCAACTCATCTCATTTCTCAACAAGAAATGTTT
This sequence comes from Centroberyx gerrardi, assembly GCF_048128805.1. NCBI lineage: Eukaryota > Metazoa > Chordata > Actinopteri > Beryciformes > Berycidae > Centroberyx > Centroberyx gerrardi. The sequence continues at coordinate 14,624,861 of NC_136003.1, read as the reverse complement.
CCCGTTATAATGACATACCAACATATCTTGTTACAATGAAAAACTTTTGTCGCTATAACGAGATACCAAGAAACTTTTAAATGTTGTTAAAGTGAGAAAAAGATCTATACCCTAATGAGAAAACAGCCTATAGACATCGGAGGAATTCAGAATGGCTCATTAACACGATTTAATCAAGTTGACTCATGGAATGAGAGAACTCAGCAACAACAATCAGACTCACTCAACTCATCCTGACTCAGACACAATCAAGTTGATATCTTGTTATAACAAGAAAAGTTTCTTGTTATAACGAGATACTGAGGGTATATTTTTCCCCACTGTGACATCAATACGCTGCCGTAACATTATCAACATATAAATATAGTTGTGTGTAGTGATGCAGCAATTTTCATAGTGTGCTGTTAGACAGGAAGCCACACTTACTTGCACAAATACTGATAGATCTTGTGAATTCAACTTTGTTGTGGCTGGACTTGCATGTAACACTTGAGCCCACTTATCCATATCCAGCTCAATCTGACTGCTCAGACTGAAGGTTTTCTCCACTCCATCCACACTTTGCAGCTTCTTTTGGATTGGCACGGTGTTTAGAGCCTGGTTGTCCATTTGCCACTCCACACTCAGCTGGTTTGGAAAGAAGCCACTTAAGATGCAGACGAGTCCGACTGGTGAGGCCCCGAACTCGCCTTCCCAGACAGAGTAGTTTTTTTTTTCTACAGTCAGTTCAGTCTAAACGTTTGATGGATTGTGTACATTTTCAAAACCCTGATCTGATTTTGATCTCTAAGCAAGTTATACATACCTTTAGATTTTGGTCAACTAACCATCTCTACAGTCTCAATCCTAAGTGTAATATCCTTGTGCTTAGGCTAGATGGCAGAGTTGTACTTTTACACTGGCTGGTGCTTAAAGTCAGGTGGAGATGGAGCTGGAGGTCTGTTGCACAGATGTTGCAGCAGGACAGGGCAGAGCGATCAGGGCAGGCAGCAAGCGGAAGCATTGAGTAACACCCAGGTCCCAAAAAAGCACCCGAAATACAGAAGTGAAACATGACACTGAGCAACGGTGCATCACAGACACCAGGTGTGAAGTCTGGTCACGCCAGTAAGGGAAATATACTGACAATTTAAATATCTCACAACTGTTTACATACGAGTTATCTACCCGATTTTGTTACATGACTTCTCATGACTTTTCTCTGGTCTATTATTACCACCACATTGTAATATCTTTGTATTTGCATATTGACTTGAGCACGGTCTGTTGATTCCAGGTGCTGGAGAGCTGATGAACAAAACTGATGCAGGCAAATATCCAAACAAAAATGAAACATTTAAAAAAGCTTATGGAAATAATTAAATAAATAAAATAAAAATAAAATAACATTTTCTAACTAGTGGAAGAGAGAAAAAACACAATTGCTGAAATGGTTATTTTCAGTTAAATGTTTATTTCCAACAATGATATAACACTAATATAATTCAAAATGACAAAAAAGGCAATAGTGAATAGTTACAGGGCACTATGAATAGAGTAAGGATGAAAATATGAGAATATGTTTTTAAACAGACAGTTCACTTTTTTTTTCATTTGACCTGAAAAGAAGAAAACAAAAAAAAAAACATGCATCAGAACTATTATATCAAAAACAATCAAATCACTACTACTATTTCTCACTACTTATGACATTTCATTAATACATTTCTTAAATTGTTGGTTATAATGCAGTATTAGTCATATGTCCATCATTAGCACATTACAATTACATCACAACTGCATTAGAAAATGTCATAATACACATCATGAATCTGGTACGAGGTGGTTATGAGGAACTTATAACTAATATAGTTACTACTGGGACCTCTATATTTATTTATTTATTTATTGCAACATATCATCACCTCATAAGATCATTAGAATTACATCATAATGACATCATAAAATTTCATAATACACTATAATGCATTATTAATCTGGTAGCAGCACATTATGAGGTATAAGACATGTATTTACCACTGACCTATATATTTCTTTTGTTTATAAGACATCAAATGTATTATGAGCTGGGGATTTTTTTTAGTGTGGCAATCCATGGAATCATCACATCATCGAAAGTGAGATAACTTACACGCAGAGATGCACTTACAATGTCTGCCATGTCATGGACGGCAGTGTTGATGTGGTGGGACTCAGAAAGCCATGTGTTACCATGGCAATATTATCTGGATTAACATTCCATGTGATAAACATTCTAATCTTCTGAGTCTCATGTTCTGTCCACACATGGAACAATGTTCATTTACATGACAACATTATCAAAATTCCATGGAAGCCATGTTAGGTGACCAAAGAACATTATGATCATCATGATACCATGATGACCATGATGGAAGTGTCCTTTCTATCCATTCAAGTTCTGTGAGTCAAACTATATTCATAAGGCATAATGACATGTTCTGATGCAGTTATGATGGAATTATAACATTCTCATGATGAGCATAGGATGACTTCTAATGTTTTATAACCAACAATTCAAGACAAGCATTACTGATATTACTTCTATTGCAGCTACCCTTTAATGACCTTATGGTCATCATTGTCTCACATGGTATAAGATCTTTGTGCCTATTCATCACTGTTGTTTGAATAATAATTAAACAAAGCTTTTCTTTATCCAGTTATCCAGTCTAATTGTTTTGGAGTATACAGAGTTAAATTAAAATGAAACACATTATACCTATGCTGCATGGAACCCTAACTTTTAAAACCATTACTACCTTGATAGCAGTGGTTCCAATGCTGTACAGCAGAGTGATGAGGAAGAGGATGATGAAGGTAAGGGCTGTGTTGTCCATGCTATCTTGGTCTGTCTCCATGGCATGACCGCATTGGTTGTCAGTCAGAAACGGAACCTGACACTCACAAACTGCATATAGAGATGAAAGTGGTGTTACATTGGCAGTCACACCTATGGTTCTCTACTGGACTGGAAATTGAAATGTTTCATTGGGACTGTCCTATAAAGACTACACAATCTCTTATGACCCTATAGATCTGCTAACAAGACAGTTTTGGTATGAGAATGATGTTGTGATGCTATGGAAACAGCTTTGGTAGAAGCTTGATACTTGGTAGTTGCTTCTGACACACTGTGTACACCCACAAACTGTCTTACCTTTGAAATGAAATAATTAAATGATTAAACACAACATGTTTTGGTCTGAGACCTTGACATGCAGCTTAAAATGGTGTGTGGGTGTTTTTCTGCTGTGTTCTTCTATGCACCTGGCAGTCATTGAGAATAACACTCAGGCTTGCAAAAGACACAACACCCTTTATAAGTATCAATGACCATTCTCTATGAATCCTTCAATCAATATTTTATGGTAAGAAGTGACTAGACAGCTTTACCTCTAGATTTTCACTGGCACAGTTATCATCTATTGGGTATAGTATTGGATATTATTATTATTATTATTATTATAATTATTATTATTATTATTATTATCATTATTATTATTATTATTAATTAAATCCTTTTTGATATTAAGCTCATCTTTTGTAAAATGGTGGCAACATTAGCCGTTACAATGATCCTGAATTGCTTTTGAAAGACCCCATGTTATGCTGTGGCATACATGTGGCTTGGCTTGTGAATTGGTATAGTAAATCCTTAATGTGCAGTGATAATTTGAGAGATCACAGCAGCTGAGTTAGATCTGAAACAGACTCTTTTGTGAGAAGAGCAAGACCCAGTAGATTGAACACAAGCACACACAGACAAGGCACAGGAACAATGCTAATGCACCAACTACACATAAAAATGAACAAATATGATTTTGTTGATATTTTTAGGGGCATTTTGTATTCTTACAGTCAGTGATCGGTGTGGTGTGTTTTGAAGTGAATGACATTTTACTGTAGAAAAAATGTTACATTGTTATCACTATACTTTCAGTCATAAATATAATGATATCTACAACCTTGTGTTACCACAGTCTGGAATGCCCAACTTTTTGTCCTATGGTACTGTGACCGTTAACCTTTTTTAAACTTGTATTTCAACTAAACATGTGGCACTCAATGCTCGTTAAATAGGGATATCAACTGCATCAACAGAGTTATGAAGTACATTTTTTATTTTGATTTTGAATCTGCATTTAAAAGACAAACAGCATGTCATATCACAAGCAACAAACATAACAAACAGGGCATAAGACACAGCGACACAACACAACATCTACTAGGCCTTGCAACTTGGGATGTTGCACTCCTGCAAGCATGAGAGAACAATTAGGCCCTCTTGCCACAGATAAGAAGACCTATTATTGTGCATTTCTTCTATAAAATACATTCTACAAAATACATTCATAAAGACATCTCATAAACTTGAATGACCACATGAATGAAAATTTGTCAAATGTACTCAGACTTTCAATGCATAATTGCTCATCAAAGGACATTTGTTTACCATTCTTCCTTTCAAAGAGCTTCTTCTTTGGTTCCAACAAATCTGGATGCTCAACAACACAGTAGTATTGTATCCCCTTCCTCCACTCCTCATACGTGACATCAGCCACAATGCTGAAGCGTCTCCTATCTGCAGAGATTTTAGTCTTGTTCTTGTTCTCAAGTATGTTGTTTCCCTGTTGGTCCTGCCACTTAACAGACTCAATGGATCCACTTATCGCAACAACTTGACATACAAGTTCTGCTTTTTTGTTGAAAAACATCTCCTCTAGTGAGAGGGGTAAGATCTCTATCTTTTCTATTGGGTCTGGTAATATGGGACCTGTTGACAGAGGAATTAAAGCATTCACTAAACTGTCATGGCTGCAAAACCATTGGAACTGCAATTACAGTTACAAAAATAATAATATTTTACTCACATGTTGAGGTGATCACAGTTTCGGTCACATTTGTGTCACCTTGCTTAAACACACAGGTAAATATGTTAGTGTCCCCAGGCAAACCACTGTCCTCTACCTTGAGATAGCTTGCTGCACTGAACAAAGTTCCGTTGGCATTTTTTCCACTTTCAAAAGAAGGTATGTTGATGATCTTAGATGTTTTGTCGTTGATTTCCTCTCCATTTCTCTCCCATTTGATCTCATGATTTTGTGGTGAAAAATCAATGGCAAAACAGGAGGCCGTCTTTCCTTTACCCACCTCCTCATCAGAGGAGACCAACACATTGAGAGTTGGCAGCTGATGATAATGATGCACATCAGACACTGAAAAACAAACACAAATATATGCATTCATAAGCAGGGAATGATACAGAAGCAGAGGTGAACTATGTGCTACAATGCAGATTAGAACTAGATTCATGTTACTTTTTATACAGCTTTATGCAACTTTAGCATGTGCACATATGGAGTACACTCCTCAGATTAGCTCTTGGTTGTTAGTCAAATGTACTGTAAGTGTCAAAAGGAAAAAGTTTGCTTGCTATTGTAAATAACAAACAATTTAATGAGTAGAGCTAATGCTCACTTCTTATTCAGAAGCGAGCATTAAAGCTACATTGACTGTACAGGCAAGTTAACATGCAGGTTCAAACCAACCTTTGACTGAACATTTTTTGAACAGTGAATGTTCATTGAAATAGAGTGAAAGTGCAGGCAGACATGAGGAGGAAATAAAATTGACTGAGCCAACAACTCAAGCTTCAGCCTCTCCATTCTGGCAAAATCCACCTTACTGTACACCTGTCTAATTTTCTGCTATTTTAATGTGTCTTACAATTAACAAGTCAGGAAACCTTGTAGTTATTCATTTCTAAAACACTTTAATCATTTATTTCTTCATTTTATGTGCAATACATGCATGTATAACTAAACTAAGACATCACTTACAACAGTTGGTTCCTCAGGGGCATCAATTCACTAAACCCTGAGGTGTGGCAAAGTCTCTGCATCTAACATTTGTAAGCAGAATTTACAAAACCAACTTAGTGATTAAATTCCTCACTGTACTGTGACTGTATTGTACTGTACTGCTATTAGAAATTGCCCAAATTTGTCTGACATTAGCCGAGTTTTCAATATTGATTGTACAATACTGCTTGTACATTTTTGTATAATCAACTTATAATATATAAAAAAATAAAAATAAAACTGTTATAAACTTTCTGAAAATTACTATATATATATATATATATGTATATATATATATATATATATATATATATATATTATTATTATTATTTAGCTTCCTTGAAATTGCTGTGAATAAAAATAGACATTTCTATGCTGCATGGAGTTGCAAACCAGTATACTGAACAAGCAAATTAATTAATTTGTTTATTCATTAAATAAAGAATTAATATCTTTCATGAATCTTACCTCGTCTTCTGAAGTCGCAAAGTCCGTTTCCTGCTGCATGTGCCACATTACAAATAAAACCTTCCGTTTGTTCCCAGTCTGCTCTCCTGACACGGGTCTGGCTGACTCCTGTATACAAGTTGTTTCTCTCAACTGCAGGGTACTGAACAAAGTCGGTCAGGGCAGCTCCATTGGCATCGGCCCAAGCGAAGGTCACTGAGGCAGGAGTGAAGCCGGTGGCGAGGCAGCCGAGAGTGAGCATGTCTCCAGTCCCAGAACCACATTGTGCCAGAGGAAACACTGAGGGGCGAGTTGATGTGGCTGAGAGAGGGAAACAAAGTGTATCATCAAGATATTGAAATAAAAATGAAATGCCATAGTACAGACATTCCTCTTAAATATTGGAGATGGCAAAGAGAAGCCAATTGCAGCTTAATGTTAAACTATCCCATTTATTTGGAGGTTGGTAGTTGAGGAAAGGAACATATTAACCTCCCTCAATTATATTATTTGTGCTAGTTTTTGGTTATCAGTCAATATATTGTAGGTAAATTCAATTCAGAGATTCAACAGTATTCTTAAAATAACCACCGACAATGTTTGAAATTGGTGGAAGGTTTGAATTAAATAAACACCCATCAGTTTTGCTAATAGCGTCCATGACAGATACGGAACAGTACGGACATTAAATTATTATGAAAACCTATTACTTTTGTTTCACTGATTCACTGATTATTTAAGTTGAGTATTCTTACCTGATGAAACAGTTACTGCTGTTCCCTTGCCCCAGTAGTCAAAAGCACCGTAGCACAGTGCTAAATCTACTTACTGGTTAGTATAAAAAGGCTAAATCTACTCAATAGCTAGTATGTTAATATAGGTACAGCAAGTCTATACCTTTGCATTTAATTAACAGTATATTATAAAATCCACTTGAATGACAAAAAACTAAATGACCATATGGCCTAATAGTGAGACATTATTCTTCCTCTCAAAACAGTCATGCTGGTTAGTGCTTACCTTCACTTTGAAACTCTTCATCTTAATGAAGCCTAATGTTCCATCATCTGTCATCAGTTAGACACTCACAAGGCCATGTAAAATTAAGTAACCTTGCATGTTAGACATGTTAACTTTTTCCTGCATGTCAGCTCAGTTCAGCTCACAATATGGCAGCTAGCAACATGGTAACTGGAGTTGGTTGAGCAGCTGTACAAAATCCTACAGTACTCCTATTTACTGGGCTGTTAGACCCCCCTCTGTCTCACATGACTCATCTCTTCTTCTTCAAATACATGGAAATATGTCCGTATCTTGTTATTTATGAAGTAAACATGTGTTTTTGCAACTCTTTTCCCAGACGGGGCAATGGAGGTGGAGAATATTCCTCCAGAACCGAGTGTAGACTGCTGTCCATGTTTGATATGAGAGGGTTTGACATTGGCGAGCCCGCTTCGGCAATATTCAAATAAGTCCCTCCAGCTGATGCTTCCGGCCTAACTTTATGTTTCATTCAGAAATATGTCAATACACGGAAGCAAATCACGCTCTCCATGCAACTTCATGGGGTCTGTAAAAGTGGCTAGAATTTGAACAGGCATATCTCGTCTCATTTCAGGTCCAATCATGAAAATGTTGCATCTCCTGATGTGAAACGTTGGTAATGAGGCATGGAAGAAATTATTATATATGTGGAACTGGCATATATTAACAACTGCATAGCGTTGGTGGAGGTATGCACTCTACTGAGTGAGTGCTATGTAGTTGCAATAATTTTTTCCCATTCCGGCAATTTTACACACACAACACATTGCTGCAGGATATAGGTTATAAGGTCTGAAATCACTTATTGCACTTATTGGTATAATCATTAATTAACCAACATTTTAAAAAAGTTAATCACATCCCCTCCCATGTATCATTGTGTGTGTGTGTTGCTGTGTCTTCACTGTCCACTGGCTATCATTCTCTGATATTAGCTGATGGTGCCAGGTGATGTCACCTTCTAGAGAGTACAAAAGGTGGTGACATCACCTGGCACCAAAGCCAATTGGCAATTTCAGTAGCATGCTTTTTACCATTACATGTCGGGCTTTACACAGATTTGGGTTTGGTGTGAAGTTACTCTTTAACTCTGAATAGAAATTGTATCTGAGCAGATTGTATTTTGCACTTTCTTATGCTGGACCCCAGTAAGCCACACTGTGGGCACCCCAGAATTACAGCACTTTGGCTGTACTCCCCCCCTCTTATCTTTACATACATTAGCTGTATGTTTCCAAGCCTTTCGCAGTTGAAAGGAAGGTTAGACAGGGAGATGCTCTGAGGCAGCCTGCTGGGCACGGTGCCCTGCTTCCCTGTCGCCGGCCCCTTGGCATCTTGCCATTTAATATTTCCAGTTGATTTCAGACCTGTGAGCATCTGCATACATACCAGAGCACATTACTACACATGACTAGCCTTTCACATGGGAACTGGCAAATCACTACTGCTAAATGCAGAGCCATGTCTCCCTCTTGTGGACGATGTCAGTAATACAGGGGATCAGTGAGACTACAACTGATGCTGGGACTGTGAGCACGTTTACATGAACTGCAATATTCCGATATTAACCTGATTAAGACAATACTCTGAATAAGAAACTGCCACGTAAACAGCATTTTCTGATTACCTCGAATTATGTTTGACTATTGCTTGTTATGTAATGTGGAGTATTCGATTTTAGAGTTTTCGCAGCATTTTGCGACACGTACGGCAATCCAACTGCTTGACGACGCATGCTCTAGCTTCCAGCGAGTGTTGCGAACTTGTTTACAGAAGAAAAGATGACTGCCACCGGTAAAAGAAGTCCCAACATTTTGTCCGAACCACGGTAGCAACATGACAGAAAGGGTTTCAGGTCAAATTCCGGAGGGAAACTCGGACGTAGGACGTAGGGACGTAATGTGGGCGTGCGTCTTCAGTCATCAATCGGACTATGCTCTGTAGCATCTAAACGGGAATATGAATGGAATATTCTATAAACAACTCATGTAGACACCTTAATCGAAATGTTGTCTTATTTAGAATGAGGTCAATAGTCGGATTGCAGTCCATATAAACGTAGTCAGTGATACAGTATGTGTCACTCTAGAGTAAATAGTGTTTCATATCAAGCACTTTAAGAATAATTGACATGCAAGTTTGTGTAATCGCTAGTTTCATTTTATTCAATGAGGTGAAAGTATAGCAGACTACCAACATAGTCTGAAGAGAAATGATTATAGTATAAACAAATAATATAAAATACAGTAAATGAAATATGCAAACATAATGAAAATGGATTAACCAAACTAGTTATATGGCCTCAAAAATAAAAATCCACATTCATGTCATAAAATAGGATCTTTCCTGGGGTCTTCATCATTTAGTCTGAAAGGAAAAATATGGGGAAATCTGTCAGGTATCTGTCATCTGCTGCCACTTTTGTTTAAGTCATGTGCACAAGGTTAAGACAAATGCAACACTTTTAATGTACGCATATATAAAATAGAAAGATATGTATATGTATATATACATATATATATGTATATACTGTATGTATGTGTATGTGTCTGAGAGAGAGAGGGACATCATACAGGACATCACACAAACATTGTATTTGCTGCAAAACCAACTTAAACATTCCAAATTCCATATTCTCACCTTAATGAGGGTCATCGAGATGCTATAGAGGATGGAGACGAGGAAAAGCAGGAGGAAGGTGAAAGTCATGTACCAGTTCCCCTCACCCAAGTCTTGATTGATAGCATCATGATTGTTCTCATCAATGAAACAGCCTTCCTCCATGATCTCTATGAAACGGATTGAAATGAGATTTGTGAGTTGACTATTATCAACATTGAAATGATCACACTACAAGCCAAAAAGGATGTCCACATCTTTGTAAGACTGCTAAGAGGTAGAAAGTAACAAACTAATCCATGCAGTCTCTTCCATTATGAATCATTATTTATGCAACATTTCAGACTTATAGACTTATCACATTGAGTGACAAAGGTGTGATGCATAAAGCATAACATGCCAGTGAATGGAGCAGGTGTATAACAATACTCATCCAACAGTGCAAAACATCCAAATTCTGTTAATCCAGGAGGCTGCCATCTTTATGGCCCTGGTCCATTAATTTACACAGGAGCTTTCTGACTGTCTCAGTCTTTAATATGCAAGAAAACAAACTGAAAACAAAAGGTTATCGGGCATTAGAGTCCCTACACTGTGGAACAGTCTGCCCGAGGAAATTGGTGTAACAAAGTCAGTGTCTTCTTTAAAATCATTTCTCAAGACACACTTTTACACACCGGCCTTTATGCAATTGTTTTTCTTGTCTTTAATCTTGTGTTGTTACCCTTATTGTTTGTTCTATGTTTTGTTTCTCTCACTCTCTGTAAAGCACTTTGTAAACTCTGTTTTTTGAAAAGTGCTATGTAAATATAGTTTATTATTATTATCATCAAACTGGCACCTGGTTTGGATATATTCAGGGCCAAGGTGATGGTTCCGTGCGTCACCCTGCAGGTGTAGACCGCCCCAGGTAGCCAGTCGACTGGGGACAGACGAAGTCGGCTTTGGATGCTGAATTTCCCCTTTGGGCCTCTGTGGGGTTCACTGGTGTTGTAGTCCAACAGGTGTGGGGCGTCATCATGAAGCCAGGTGATGTTGATGGATGCAGGGCTGAAGCCATACACCAGGCACACAAGCTCACCAGCACCCTGCAGCAAGGTGGCTGCAGGTTGGGAGGGGGTCACTGAGGCTGGGGAATATAGTCACACATGTTGTTATGAATTGGTACTGAGGTAGGTCATGGAGAAGGAATAATGGTGAAATATCAACTAGGCATATTGGAGATTATTTTTTTATCAACATGTCAGCAGGCTGATACAGTGGTGGCCGACTTTCAACAATAAGTGATGAATTATTAAAGAGTGATAGTGGGGGAGTTATTTGAGCAAAGTGATGATTGAAAAATACAAATGATGTAGGCTTTGTTCACAGTTATCGAACTCAGTAGAAACAATTGGTAACAAATAGAGCAAATAGTATATCACCCACGTCTGCTACAAGTCATCTTGATATATTACATATGTACAATTATTATGAATATGACCAGATGCTTAATGTACTGGCAAAACTGCATGAAGAGTTATCTGTATCATTTGCAGATATGGCGTTGTTGTGATTTAACAAAATACAGAAAAACAACTCAGATAATTCTGGCAGGAAACAAGCATTGTTTTGGAGGGAGGTCGCAGATAAGAGAGAGTACCTATCCATTCATTCACAGTCTTGATCTACATATACTTTTGTACAATTTTAGAAGGTAATATCACTCTAACATGTGATGGACAACACCAAGATGGACAAGATATTGATTCTCTGCTTACCAAACACATCCTCTATGGTGCGTTTGAGTGGCTTTTCAGATGACTCGTGTTTGACGACACAAGAATAGGTGGATTCCTGGTCCCCCTCAGTTTGGGACGTGTTCAATCTGCTGCTCATTGAATAAGTGTTGCTGCCTGTGTATTTCCAAGCAGGGCTGTTGGTGTAGTGAGATAATGGCAGCCTGTGGCCATCCTTCTCCCAGTACACTATGATGTTAGACGGGGAGAACTCAGAGACTAGGCAAACAAGTGTGATGATGTTTGACCCTGACAGTTCAGAGTCGGTTGGCTGTATTATCTTCACAGTTGGTGGATTTAGGTCTTGAGAAACACAAAAAGAGGGGAACAGTTAACAAGGGTTTGTATTTTGGCTTTTTCAATTCAATCATTTTATCACAGTAGGCAAAAGCATACCTTTTACCATGGAGAGCATTATTATTAATTTGTGATGCAATCTCGCCTTCTTATATTGAACTTGCCAGAAATTCTGAATCAGTATTAAGCAATCACAAAGGAGTCAAGTTTATGATTGTCATGTGTGATGCTACCTTTGCATTTGCTTATATGCTCCTTGTAGCCCTGGCTGGAACATCGGTGCTTTCCCTCACAAGACACTTGTGTATATGCATGCCAAGCCTTTGCTGATACATTCAGGAAGCTCTGCATAGTGTCTGTCCCATTGCTGTGACTCAGTGGTGCTTCTGTGAGCACATTCAGAGAAGATGTGGTGCCACCCACTTTCCAGGTGATGGAGAAATCCTCAAGATTTGGACCAACCAGAAGACAGGTGATAGTCACCAATCCATCTTTGTGCAGCTCCTGGGGAGGTGGGCCCTGAACATGAACACCAACTGTCTGAGATGATGCTGGAGTCACTGAAAAAAACAGGAAATGGTGTTTAAGTTTTTTCCCTTTACAGTGTCTGAAAAAAAAACAGCTGAAGGTTCCAGGAATAAACATTTTGATGTACTCCACCTCAAACTAAAAGGACTATTAGTAAAATATGGTCTCATGTAAATAATGGATGTTTCATAAATTGTGTAAAATGTGAAATAATTTTCTTATTTTGCAGGTGGCTGAAATTGTTTCTTTCATTTTTGTTGAATTTTACCTGAACAGAGGCTGATGTTCTTTCTGACTGTTTTGTGTAAAGACTTGTCAGACACTTCACAAGTATAGACCGCCCCAGTTTTCCACTCTGTTTGAGGGACGTTCAGATGACTGGTTACTGACACACGTCCATCTGCACCCATTCTGATGTCATTAGTTGATGCAGATCTATGCTGAGACCCAGAAAGCCATTTAATTTGAGGGTTAACGCCCAATCCAGAGCATATGAGTTTCTGTTGTCCTGATTCTTCACTGCGGTCTAGAAGGAGCTCCATTAATGGGTCGCCTAAATATCCCACCACAAAAAAACATATATGGTTAAATCATAACTAAAAGAGAGTGATAAAAAGGGAATTGACAACAACAGACTAAATATTATTGAGGGAGAGAAGAATAGTTGGCCACCCACCAAAAATATTCCCAGTTGGGTTTGACTGCCAACTGTTGGAGAAGCCTTGGGTCACTTTGCAGGTGAAAGTTTTGTCTTTACTCCAGTGACTTGAAGGGACAGAGAAGCGTCTAGTGATTGATTGGAAGCCTTGGGCTTCAGGAAGATCAACATACTGTTTGTCAGAGATGTCAACATTGTTGGCCTGAAATGTGACGTAGAGGTCACTGGAGGAGAGTTGTGTGATGTCACACTCCAGCACAGCACTCTCTCCCTTCAGCAAATCTGGGAGAGATCTCCTGATCTGCATTGATGGAGCTGCAGCTGCAGGCCCTGGATGGCACACACAGGAAATGATGCAGCATTTCTTTTTGTTTTCAGGTCTTCAATTGTCACATGACACCTGATTTTCATTTTGTATATCTCTCTTACCTGTAACACTCACAGTCTCCTCAGTGGATGAGAAGCAGCGATGTTCAGCTCTACATGTTATGTGGTTGATTTTCCTCCAGTCACTTGGAGGAACTGTTAGGTTGCTGATGATATGAGTTGTGTTTCTGACCTCGTTCACTGTGTCACTGTCTGCTACTTGCTTATCCATCAGCCAGGTCACCTTGGCATCATAGACAGTGCGGACCAAACATGTTGCTGTGACCTTAGACTCTGCCATCATTACTGTCTTGAAGCTGGGGATCTCCAGAAGAATGGAAGGAGGTGAGCTTGAATGAGCTGACAATGGAAAGTACAAGGAAAAAGAATGTCTTAAATTATGACACCAGAGACAATCCTGAATAAATTACTTTACTCACATTGACTTAAGCTGTTTGTTACAATATATTAAGGCCATATTTGACATTAAACTTTCAGTTCAATCTGAATAACCTGTTTGACTGGGAAAAGTGGGGGCATTTTTTTTCTTATTTCACAGTTGGTTTAGGTTGTTACTCTTGTTATGTTTTCATTTTACCTGAACAGAGGCTGATGTTTTTTCTGACTGTTTTGTGTAAAGACTTGTCAGACACTTCACAAGTAAAGACCTCCCCGGTTTTCCACTCTGTTTGAGGGACGTTCAGATGACTGGTTACTGCCACACGTCCATCTGCACCCATCCTGATGTCATTAGTTGATGTAGATCTATGCTGAGACCCAGAAAGCCATTTAATTTGAGGGTTTAAGCCCAATCCAGAGCATATGAGTTTCTGTGGTTCTGATTCTTCACTGGGAGCTAGAAGGAGCTCCATTGATGGGTCGCCTAAATATCCAACCAGAAAAAAAAATATAGTTAAATCATAACTAAAAGAGAGTGATAAAAAGGGAATTGACAACAACAGACTAAATATTATTGAGGGAGAGAAGAATAGTTGGCCACCCACCAAAAATATTCCCAGTTGGGTTTGACTGCCAACTGTTGGAGAAGCCTTGGGTCACTTTGCAGGTGAAAGTGTTGTCTTTACTCCAGTGACTTGAAGGGACAGAGAAGCGTCTAGTGATTGATTGGAAGCCTTGGGCTTCAGGAAGATCAACATACTGTTTGTCAGAGATGTCAACATTGTTGGCCTGAAATGTGACGTAGAGGTCACTGGAGGAGAGTTGTGTGATGTCGCACTCCAGCACAGCACTCTCTCCCTTCAGCAAATCTGGGAGAGATCTCCTGATCTGCATTGATGGAGCTGCAGCTGCAGGCCCTGGACAGCACACACAGGAAATGATGCAGCATTTATTTTTGTTTTCAGGTCTTCAATTGTCACATGACACCTGATTTTCATTTTGTATATCTCTCTTACCTGTAACACTCACAGTCTCCTCAGTGGATGAGAAGCAGCGATGTTCAGCTCTACATGTTATGTGGTTGATTTTCCTCCAGTCACTTGGAGGAACTGTTAGGTTGCTGATGATATGAGTTGTGTTTCTGACCTCGTTCACTGTGTCACTGTCTGGTACTTGCTTATCCATCAGCCAGGTCACCTTGGCATCATAGACAGTGCGGACCAAACATGTTGCTGTGACCTTAGACTCTGCCATCATTACTGTCTTGAAGCTGGGGATCTCCAGAAGAATGGAAGGAGGTGAGCTTGAATGAGCTGGCAATGGAAAGTACAAGGAAAAAGAATGTCTTAAATTATGACACCAGAGACAATCCTGAATAAATTACTTTACTCACATTGATTTAAGCTGTTTGTTACAATATATTAAGGCCATATTTGACATTAAACTTTCAGTTCAATCTGAATAACCTGTTTGACTGGGAAAAGTGGGGGCATTTTTTTTCTTATTTCACAGTTGGTTTAGGTTGTTACTCTTGTTATGTTTTCATTTTACCTGAACAGAGGCTGATGTTTTTTCTGACTGTTTTGTGTAAAGACTTGTCAGACACTTCACAAGTAAAGACCTCCCCGGTTTTCCACTCTGTTTGAGGGACGTTCAGATGACTGGTTACTGCCACACGTCCATCTGCACCCATCCTGATGTCATTAGTTGATGTAGATCTATGCTGAGACCCAGAAAGCCATTTAATTTGAGGGTTTAAGCCCAATCCAGAGCATATGAGTTTCTGTGGTCCTGATTCTTCACTGGGAGCTAGAAGGAGCTCCATTGATGGGTCGCCTAAATATCCAACCAGAAAAAAATATATAGTTAAATCATAACTAAAAGAGAGTGATAAAAAGGGAATTGACAACAACAGACTAAATATTATTGAGGGAGAGAAGAATAGTTGGCCACCCACCAAAAATATTCCCAGTTGGGTTTGACTGCCAACTGTTGGAGAAGCCTTGGGTCACTTTGCAGGTGAAAGTTTTGTCTTTACTCCAGTGACTTGAAGGGACAGAGAAGCGTCTAGTGATTGATTGGAAGCCTTGGGCTTTAGGAAGATCAACATACTGTTTGTCAGAGATGTCAACATTGTTGGCCTGAAATGTGACGTAGAGGTCACTGGAGGAGAGTTGTGTGATGTCACACTCCAGCACAGCACTCTCTCCCTTCAGCAAATCTGGGAGAGATCTCCTGATCTGCATTGATGGAGCTGCAGCTGCAGGCCCTGGACGACACACACAGGAAATGATGCAGCATTTCTTTTTGTTTTCAGGTCTTCAATTGTCACATGACACCTGATTTTCATTTTGTATATCTCTCTTACCTGTAACACTCACAGTCTCCTCAGTGGATGAGAAGCAGCGATGTTCAGCTCTACATGTTATGTGGTTGATTTTCCTCCAGTCACTTGGAGGAACTGTTAGGTTGCTGATGATAGGAGTTGTGTTTCTGACCTCGTTCACTGTGTCACTGTCTGGTACTTGCTTATCCATCAGCCAGGTCACCTTGGCAGCATAGACAGTGTGGACCAAACATGTTGCTGTGACCTTAGACTCTGCCATCATTACTGTCTTGAAGCTGGGGATCTCCAGAAGAATGGAAGGAGGTGAGCTTGAATGAACTGCCAGAAAAAAGGTGTTTGGCCAAAACATGTTAATCTATAAAACCAAAGATTACTAAATAACAACTAACAAATGTTGGACAAACTCGTCAATGTACTAGTATTTCGCTGTTGACTTCCTTTCCTTTTCACTGTGTAAGTTTTGTTGGTAAATACAGAGAACTTAATATGTTGAACACATTCTATCAGAAACCACAGGGATACGTCACTAATCAATTTGCTTTTCATTTTGCCTTTAGACAAAGAACAAAGAAAAATTGCAATATGAATATATGTGTGTAGGTGATGCAACAATTTCATAGTGTGCTGTTAGACAAAGGAAGCCAAACTTACTTGCACAAATACTGATTGATCTTGTGAATTCAACTTTGTTGTGGCTGGACTTGCATGTAAAAATTGAGCCCTTTGCCCACTTGTTCATATCCAGCTCAATCTGACTGCTCAGACTGAAGGTTTTCTCCACTCCATCCACACTTTGCAGCTTCTTTTGGATTGGCACGGTGTTTAGAGCCTGGTTGTCCATTTGCCACTCCACACTCAGCTGGTCTGGAAAAAAGCCACTTAGGGTGCAGATGAGTCTGACTGGTGAGGACCCGAACTCGCCTTCCCAGACAGGGTAGAGTGTGATGTTTGGAGGTACGACCCTCTGCACTGAGACAGAGCACAGTTTATTTTTTTAACAGTCAGTTCAGTCTAAACGTTTGATGGATTGTGTACATTTTCAAAATCCTGAGCTGATTTTGATCTCTAAGCAAGTTATACATACCTTTAGATTTTGGTCAACTAACCATCTCTACAGTCTCAATCCTAAGTGTAATATCCTTGTGCTTAGGCTAGATGGCAGAGTTGTACTTTTACACTGGCTGGTGCTTAAAGTCAGGTGGAGATGGAGCTGGAGGTCTGTTGCACAGATGTTGCAGCAGGACAGGGCAGAGCGATCAGGGCAGGCAGCAAGCGGAAGCATTGAGTAACACCCAGGTCCCAAAAAAGCACCCGAAATACAGAAGTGAAACATGACACTGAGCAACGGTGCATCACAGACACCAGGTGTGAAGTCTGGTCACGCCAGTAAGGGAAATGTACTGACAATTTAAATATCTCACAACTGTTTACATACGAGTTATCTACCCGATTTTGTTACATGACTTCTCATGACTTCTCAAAGTTTTAGTTCTCTGGTCTATTATTACCACCACATTGTAATATCTTTGTATTTGCATATTGACTTGAACACGGTCTGTTGATTCCAGGTGCTGGAGAGCTGATGAACAAAACTGATGCAGGTAATACAGTCAAATATCCAAACAAAAGTAAAACATTTAAAAAAAAAATAAACATTATGTACTGTTGAGTGATATTTATAGATCATTTAAAAGTAAAACTGGAAATAATTAAATAAATAAAAATAAAATACAAATAAAATAACTATCTCACTAGTGGAAGAGAGAAAAAAGTTTGCAGATCAAACACAATTGCTTAAATGGTTATTTTCAGTTAAATGTTTATTTTCAACAAGGACATAACTCTATATAATTAAAATGAGAAAAAATGCAATAGTGAATAGTTACAGGACACTATGAATACAGTAAGGATTAATATGTGAAAATATGAGAATATGTTTTTAAACAGACAGTTCATCACTTTTTTTTTTCATTTGACCTGAAAAGAAGAAAAACAGAAAAAAAAAAGTATCAGCACTATTATATCAAAAACAATCAAATCACTACTACTACTTATGACATTTCATTAATACATTTCTTAAATTGTTGGTTATAATGCAGTATTAGTCATATGTGCATCATAAGCACATTACAATTACATCACAGCTGCATTAGAAAATGTCATAATACACTATAATAAATCATGAATCTGGTAAGAGGTGGGAATGAGGAACATAGTAAGTAATATATTTACTACTGGGACCTCTATATTTATTTTTTGCAATATATCATCACCTCATAAGTTCATTAAAATTACATCACAATGGCATCAGAAAATGTCACAATACACTATAATTCATTATTAATTTGGTAGGACCAGATTATGAGTTATGAGTAATGTATTTGCCACTGAAACCGATATATTTATTTTGTTTGTAAGACATCAAATGTATTAGGAGGTGTGGAATTCTTGTAAGTGTTGTAATGGAAACATCACATCATCGAAAGTAAAGTGAAATCAACTACATCATTATTCATTTTTCAATGAGTTGTAAAATAATTGTTGCATGATATAATATACTGTACCAGACAAAGTTTTGGATCAGGTTTCAATTAATTCCAACATTTGCTGTGTTGATTTGAGAAATTCTATTAGCTCAATTGGCAAAGGAAAAAAAAAATCTTTTGAATGATACCAAAGAAATGCATATAACATTGATGGTAGGGCTTTTGGTGCAGTTGTGTCACAAATCTCTAAGCAACGATGGTTGGTGCCATCATGAAGGTCCAATGGAGAATTAGCTTTGTTCAAATTACAGTTGAATATAAAATGACTAGGCAAGAAAAAAGAGATGTGAAAAAGATTGTGGTGGTGTCAGTGTAGGTCCATTTAGTGGTAGGTGTCAGTGGTAAATATATTATTTATAACGGTCACATAACCAAGTCAAACCATAGAATTTGAATGTATGGAATGATCATTCCCATTCAAGTCTTTGGCCGGTACACTTACACACAGACATTATGCACTTAAAATGTCTGCCATAGCATGTTTGATAATGTCATGGAAGTCGCTGTTGATTTGGTGCATGAGACTCAGAAAGCCAATATTATTTGGATTAACATTCCAGTGGCAATAGTGATGAACATTCTAACCTTCTGAGTCTCATGTTCTGTACACACATGGGACAATGTTCATTTACATGATAACATTATCAAAATTCTATGGAAGCCATGTTAGGTAACCAAAGAACATTATGATCATCATGATACCATGATGACCATGATGGAAGTGTCCTTTCTATCCATTCAAGTTCTGTGAGTCAAACTATATTCATAAGGCATAATGACATGTTCTGATGCAGTTATGATGGAATTATAACATTCTCATGATGAGCATAGGATGACTTCTAATGTTTTATAACCAACAATTCAAGTAAAGTTACTGATATTACTTCAATTGCAGCTACCCTTTAATGACCTTATGGTCATCATTGTCTAACATCATTGTTGTTTGAATAATAATTAAACAAAGCTTTTCTTTATCCAGTTATTCAGTCTAATTGTTTTGGAGTATACAGAGTTAAATTAAAATGAAACACATTATACCTATGCTGCATGGAACCCTAACTTTTAAAACCATTACTACCTTGATAGCAGTGGTTCCAATGCTGTACAGCAGAGTGATGAGGAAGAGGATGATGAAGGTAAGGGCTGTGTTGTCCATGCTATCTTGGTCTGTCTCCATGGCATGACCGCATTGGTTGTCAGTCAGAAACGGAACCTCACACTCACAAACTGCATATAGAGATGAAAGTGGTGTTACATTGGCAGTCACACCTATGGTTCTCTACTGGACTGGAAATTGAAACGTTTCATTGGGACTGTCCTATAAAGACTACACAATCTCTTATGACCCTATAGATCTGCTAACAAGACAGTTTTGGTATGAGAATGATGTTGTGATGCTATGGAAACAGCTTTGGTAGAAGCTTGATACTTGGTAGTTGCTTCTGACACACTGTGTACGCCCACAAACTGTCTTACCTTTGAAATGAAATAATTAAATGATTAAACACAACATGTTTTGGTCTGAGACCTTGACATGCAGCTTAAAATGGTGTGTGGGTGTTTTTCTGCTGTGTTCTTCTATGCACCTGGCAGTCATTGAGAATAACACTCAGGCTTGCAAAAGACACAACACCCTTTATAAGTATCAATGATGATTCTCTATGAATCCTTCAATCAATATTTTATGGTAAGAAGTGGCTAGACAGCTTTACCTCTAGATATTCATTGGCACAGTTATCATCTATTGGGTATAGTATTGGATATTATTATTATTATTATTATTATTATTATTATTATCATTATTATTATTATTATTAATTAAATCCTTTTTGATATTAAGCTCATCTTTTGTAAAATGGTGGCAACATTAGCCGTTACAATGATCCTGAATTGCTTTTGAAAGACCCCATGTTATGCTGTGGCATGCATGTGGCTTGGCTTGTGAATTGGTATAGTAAATCCTTAATGTGCAATGATAATTTGAGAGATCACAGCAGCTGAGTTAGATCTGAAACAGACTCTTTTGTGGGAAGAGCAAGACCCAGTAGATTGAACACAAGCACACAAAGACAAGGCACAGGAACAATGCTAATGCACCAACTACACATAAAAATGAACAAATATGATTTTGTTGATATTTTTAGGGGCATTTTGTATTCTTACAGTCAGTGATCGGTGTGGTGTGTTTTGAAGTGAATGACATTTTACTGTAGAAAAAATGTTACATTGTTATCACTATACTTTCAGTCATAAATATAATGATATCTACAACCTTGTGTTACCACAGTCTGGAATGCCCAACTTTTTGTCCTATGGTACTGTGACCGTTAACCTTTTTTAAACTTGTATTTCAATTAAACATGTGGCACTCAATGCTCGTTAAATAGGGATATCAACTGCATCAACAGAGTTATGAAGTACATTTTTTATTTTGATTTTGAATCTGCATTTAAAAGACAAACAGCATGTCATATCACAAGCAACAAACATAACAAACAGGGCATA
This sequence comes from Centroberyx gerrardi, assembly GCF_048128805.1. NCBI lineage: Eukaryota > Metazoa > Chordata > Actinopteri > Beryciformes > Berycidae > Centroberyx > Centroberyx gerrardi. The sequence goes on along the minus strand of NC_136003.1, from coordinate 14,603,445 downwards.
AGACACAGCGACACAACACAACATCTACTAGGCCTTGCAACTTGGGATGTTCATGTTGAGGTTGACCATGTTGGGTTTGTCACATGTTCTCTCCACCACGGACCTGACAATGACTCGAGTTGTGTCCATCATAGACTCATGGTAAACTACACAGCTATACACCGCTTCATTGCTTTTCCACTGGTCATGGCTGAACGTTAGCTGGCCATAAACAGAGTAGAATCCATTATTTTCTATATGGTTTGTGGTACTGAACGCATACATTTTGGAATCTACTGCCATATCATCAACAAGCCAAGACACCACAACCTCCTTCGGGTAGAAGTCTTTCACATAGCAAGTCAGGGTCACCGTATCGTTACTAGTTTGTTCTACTGGCGGCAGCAGAAAAACTGACGGACGCTTAGGCGCTCCTCCTGCAAGCATGAGAGAACAATTAGGCCCTCTTGCCACAGATAATAACACCTCTTATTCTGCATTTCTTCTATAAAATACATTCTACAAAATACATTCATAAAGACATCTCATAAACTTGAATGATCACATGAATGGAAATTTGTCAAAGGCACTCAAACAGACTTTTAATGCATAATTGCTCAACAAAGAAAATGTGCTTACCATTCTTCCTTTCAAAGAGCTTCTTCTTTGGTTCCAACAAATCTGGATGCTCAACAACACAGTAGTATTGTATCCCCTTCCTCCACTCCTCATACGTGACATCAGCCACAATGCTGAAGCGTCTCCTATCTGCAGAGATTTTAGTCTTGTTCTTGTTCTCAAGTATGTTGTTTCCCTGTTGGTCCTGCCACTTAACAGACTCAATGGATCCACTTATCGCAACAACTTGACATACAAGTTCTGCTTTTTTGTTGATAAACATCTCCTCTAGTGAGAGGGGTAAGATCTCTATCTTTTCTATTGGGTCTGGTAATATGGGACCTGTTGACAGAGGAATTAAAGCATTCACTAAACTGTCATGGCTGCAAAACCATTGGAATTGCAATTACAGTTACAAAAATAATAATATTTTACTCACATGTTGTGGTGATCACGGTTTCGGTCACATTTCTGTCACCTTGCTTAAACACACAGGTAAATATGTTAGTGTCCCCAGGCAAACCACTGTCCTCTACCTTGAGATAGCTTGCTGCACTGAACAAAGTTCCATTTTTTCCACTTTCAAAAGAAGGTGTATTGATGATCTTAGATGTTTTGTCGTTGATTTCTTCTCCATTTCTCTCCCATTTGATCTCATGATTTTGTGGTGAAAAATCAATGGCAAAACAGGAGGCCGTCTTTCCTTTACCCACCTCATCATTAGAGGAGACCAACACATTAAGTTGAGTTGGCGGCTTAGAAGGCGGCTCATCTGAAAAACAAACATATACACAAATATATGTATGCAGAAGCAGGGAATGATATATATGCAGAAGCAGAGGTGAACAATGTGCCACAATTCAGATTAAAACTAGATTCATGTTACTTTTTATACAGCTTTATGGAACTTTAGCATGTGCACATATGGAGTACACTCCTCAGATTAGCACTTGTTAGTCAAGTGTACAGTGATTGTCAAAAGGAAAAACAGCTTGCCATTGTAAATGACAAACAGTTTAATGAGTAGAGATTTAATGCTTGCTTCTGCATATACACTGACTGTACAGGCAAGTTAACATGCAGGTTCAAACCAGCCTTTGACTGAACATTTTTTGAACAGTGAATGTTCATTGAAATAGAGTGAAAGTGCAGGCAGACATGGAAAGGAAACAACATGGATTATGAAAGTATATGAAAGGAAGCAGAACATATTGCCATAATCTGTATAAGCAGAGTGCAGAGGACAGAGATGAGGAGGAAATAAAATTGACTGAGCCAACAACTCAGTTTGCATGGGCAAGCTTCAGCCTCTCCATTCTGCAAACTCCACCTTACTGTACACCTGCTCACTCAGCACATTATGATTTTTAACAGTACAATATTCATACATATGTAAGGATATTTGATTTTGTAGTAATCGCACTGACAATATATTAGAATTATTATGCTGTCCTTTGTGTCTAATTTGCTGCTATTTTAATGTCTTACAATGAACTAGTCAGGAAACATTTTAGTTATTTATTTCTAAAACACTTCAGTTATTGCTTCCTTTTCTGTGCAAAACATGTATAACTGAACTAAGACATCACTTAAAATTACACTTGGTTCCTCACGGGCATCAATTCACTAAACCCTGAGGTGTGGCAAATTCCCTGCATCTAACATTTGTAAGCAGAATTTACAAAACCAATTTGGTGATTACATTTCTGGGATTAAATTTATTTGGTGAGGTGCACTGCAGTTTCAAAATCTAAAACATTATATGAAAATGCTCTGTATTTGTCACTGTATTCTACTCTATAGCAATTGACCAAATTTGTCCGACATTAGCCCAGTTTTCAATATTGCTGTTAGTACATTTTTGTATAATCAACCTTTTTTTTTTAGAAAAATAAAACTGTTATACACTTTAAGAATAAAAATGAAAATATATATATTATTAGGACTGATTTAGCTTACTTGAAATTGCTGTGAATAAAAATACAGACATTTCTATGCTGCATATATTTGCAAACCAATATACTAAACAAGTAAATTAGTTTGATTAAATAAATACATATAATATTTTATATGAATCTTACTTTTATGTTTTCTGAAGATGACATGTTCGTCTCCTGCCACATGTGTCACGTTACAAGTAAAATGTTTCTTTCCGTCCCAGTCTGCTCTCCTGACACGGGTCTGGCTGACTCCTGTATACAAGTTGTTTCTCTCAACTGCAGGGTACTGAACAAAGTCGGTCAGGGCAGCTCCATTGGCATCGGCCCAAGCGAAGGTCACTGAGGCAGGAGTGAAGCCGGTGGCGAGGCAGCCGAGAGTGAGCATGTCTCCAGTCCCAGAACCACATTGTGCCAGAGGAAACACTGAGGGGCGAGTTGATGTGGCTGAGAGAGGGAAACAAAGTGTATCATCAAGATATTGAAATAAAAATGAAATGCCATAGTACAGACATTCCTCTTAAATATTGGAGATGGCAAAGAGAAGCCAATTGCAGCTTAATGTTAAACTATCCCATTTATTTGGAGGTTGGTAGTTGAGGAAAGGAACATATTAACCTCCCTCAATTATATTATTTGTGGTAGTTTTTGGTTATCAGTCAATATATTGTAGGTAAATTCAATTCAGAGATTCAACAGTATTCTTAAAGTAACCACAGACAATATTTGAAATTGGTGGAAGGTTTGAATTAAATAAACACCCATCAGTTTTGCTAATAGCGTCCATGACAGATACGGAACAGTACGGACATTAAATTATTATGAAAGCCTATTACTTTTGTTTCACTGATTCACTGATTATTTAAGTTGAGTATTCTTACCTGATGAAACAGTTACTGCTGTTCCCTTGCCCCAGTAGTCAAAAGCACCGTAGCACAGTGCTAAATCTACTTACTGGTTAGTATAAAAAGGCTAAATCTACTCAATAGCTAGTATGTAAGCATAGGTACAGCAAGTCTATACCTTTGCATTTAATTAACAGCTTTATAATATAATATCCACTTCAACAAAATCGCCATAAATTACAATTTTCTACATAATATCTTGTCCTACTGAGAACATTTTTCTTTATCTTTTTTTTTTTGTTTTGCTTTTTACACTTTACATTTGAATAACGGATATTTTAACTCACACTTGACAAGCTGAGAAATTCTAACTTATGTTCTGTTACAAAACCATAACATTGTACAGTCTGAACCATAACCTAATGTAGATTTTAAATGGTACAAATGGTTTAAACTCTTACCTGATGACACAGTTACCATAGTGCCTTTTCCCCAGTAGTCAAAAGCCCAGTAGTCACAGTTATGAGAATCAATTCACACTGCTCACAAAAACTATCACCCCTATTATCTCACATCATACAGTTTGATCAGGCAAATTGAAAGTTAAAATCAAACTAACATATACTATATCTACCGATAGACCTATATTCCAACTGAATGAAGTCAACTCTACTTCTCACTTTGGACAGATTATTTGACAGATTACAAATTACTGTTAGTTGATTTATCACAAGCCAACAGTTGTGACTACCTGAAAGTAATAAAATATCTACTGATGCGATAAGAATTAGAAATGATAATGTTACATACCTGAGGAGACGGTGACCATGGTGCCTTTTCCCCAGTAGTCAAAAGCGTAGTCACAGTCTAACAAATTAATATCTACTGCATACAAAAACCTATACCCACAGACCTACATTTTTGGTGGTGGGGATTTCATGGCATTCTACCATCTTACAAATACATTTTCTTTGGCTTTTACCAGTTTGGAAGATGAAATGACACACGATTTTTACCTCCAAACTCCAAACCGATTCCAGTGATTATAACAGATAAATCAGTTATGTTGGCTCTTGTCCTCCTGTTTAGACCTATTTCAACATGTTCTACATCTCATTGAAGTACCCGATGTCACAATTGAATCTTCTACAAAAACATGTTATTGATGTTTTTAAATTTAAATCTATACAATTGGAAAAAAATCTGATGACTTACCGGATGAAACTGTAACCATTGTGCCTTTCCCCCAGTAGTCAAAAGCATCGTAACACAGTGTAATATTCTGACATATGCAACATACAAAAACGAGCACCAAAAAGATGCCGTTGATTGACACCACTTAGGTCCAAATACTCTACTATTAAATAATGAAATTATTACAGTTTAAATATGAAAACAAAATAAAACTCCTTTTACCTGTTGTAACAGTCACCGTTGTCCCTTTACCCCAGTAGTCAAAGTAGCCATAGTAGTCACAGTGATTGGTTTGAATAGTACTTCAGTGCAAAAATATTTTTATATTTGAATCATCTAATCAAAGCTATACAATACACTATATTTCTAAGATTTGCTCTCATCTCCATCTCCGTCTACAGTTGTTTGCTGTAGATTGCAACCCAGTTGACGGAAAATGTGCAATATGTGGACATTAAATCAAATATAAATTGGAATAATATTGAGTTTTCTTGTCAAAATCTTTTCATTATTACTTACCAGAAGTTACGGTGACTGTTGTCCCTTTTCCCCAGTAGTCAAAGTAGTAGTCACAGTGATATATTGTGACCTGCTTCTAATACAAATACCAAAATTTGTTTAAACAGAGAAAGGCATCCAAGTTCACTGACAAAGCATTTCCTAACATTCTGTTTATTACCCACATCCCTTGAGATATCCATTTCCTGTAACCTGGGTTACATAAAATTATGCTTGTTTGCCCAGAGTTGGTGAAAACTTCCTCTATTGCTGCTGTATGCTCACACAACCAAAACCTCTGCATAAAAGATAAATTGGATTGATAAATGTTTATTAGTATTAATACATGTGACTGATCCCTGATCAAATATAACAATACAATTATTACAGCTGCAATTTTGTTACATTTTCAATACAATTTCCAATGCCAACATGCTCAATTAATGTATCATTGCCACTCTAGGCTAAACAATAAAGAAACATGTTAAATATGCTGCAAAAGACAGCAGTATCACAGAAATAAAATAGTGCTCTTCTGCCATAAACTGGAAATTTTGGCTCAGAGCATTGCTTAGTATACATGATATCTTGACAGCTGAGAATGAGTACATAAAGAAATATATGAGTAAAAGACTAAAGTTAACTTTGAAATAGGCAGTTCCATGTCTCCCATCTTCTGTGTAAAAATGCATATTGCATCCTTCGCTAACTGCACTATGATTTAGTACAATACTCAGACAAAGCCTGGAAAGATGACCCCAAACTGATGATAACTTTTATCTGGTCTTTCTGACGTATTTCTGCAAACATCAATAAACCATACTGACATGTAAAAGTGTGAAAGAAATTGGGGAAAAACACAAGCTCAGGCCACCTGTTAGCTATAAACTACATGATATAGAGTTGAGACGTTTGGTTCTGGAAGCGCTTTTGATGCAGATTCTCCAGCCACCAGACTGTTTTTCCCACGCCGCAGCCGAGAGCATCATGAGGCAAATTCTGGTCAGGCAGTCAGGCAGTCAGTCAGGTAACGCTTAGTGAGATGATGCGCTTCGTCAGATGGCCTCTAGAGGGCATCTTTGACTGTGAGATGCAGTGTTTCCCTAGCCTGGTAAGACCATCCTGATCACGTGACCTCACATTCTGTTTCGCTCCACGGATCAGTCTGGACTTCCCGCCACCCACGTCGATTTCTTGAAATTACAATGTAACTGGGCCAATCAGGGACTGCGTCGTAGTTGATGACATGAAATACAGGCCGCCGCTGGCAGAACAGTAATGGCGTCTCCCGAAGCAACGAGCGTTAACGTTAACGTTAGTAGAGTAAACACAGCCATAAGTGCAGTTATTGCAGAAATAGACTCAATAACAACAATTAAACAAGAACAAGAGTATGCACTAGCGGAGTTTCTCGGCGGAAAAGACGTTTTCGCCGTTCTTCCGACTGTATTTGAATTTGGATTCGCTGATTGGCTGAAGGAGTTTGTCTGTCAAGGCAAGTACTCCCGCCCACTGAAATCGATGTGGGCGGCTGGAAGTCCAGAGTGATCCGTGGAGCGAAACAGAATGTGAGGTCACGTGATCAGGATGGTCTTACCAGGCTAGTGTTTCCCATACAGAGGCACAAAATCAAAAGTTGGTCAGTGCAGAAATTAATCTAAATCAATCTCTAATGCCTGATGTGCGCATCACGTCATGTCTGTCATGTGGAGATGTACAGACAGCAGACTAGCAGCATTGAACTCAATCCACAGAGTCTCCAGGTGTGAAAACAAAAGTGAAACTTAACATTCCACAGTTAGTAACGGGGATTTGTAGACAGTATCTCGTCTTCGCTGCCCTACAAACTAGGTGACGTCATCTTATGGCATTTAAGTAGCGTTAGTGGAATTAGGTCATTGAACCGCATCGCAGTGCTTCAGTGCATCGATTGGAAACACACACGCCGTGGGTCTGTACGAGATCTGTGCTTGTTTCTTTTGCTTCTGTGTTTCAAACGGCACCAAACACTACAATATCCATGACCCTTATAGGCCGTTACTATGATGATAGCACAACAAACTTGCAACTCCAATTTAGTAAGCACACAGACATAGAATTGTAGAACGTATTCATGTTTTTTGCAGAATGTAAAGAAACGGTCAGTATAGCATCATGTTGCTATAGAGATGACAGCTGCGCACCAGCGAGCTAGCCAGCAGTTCTCTGATACCTGCTTTGATAAGTCGTTGATTAAACGTACCTAATGAGTGCCTGCTCTCGTCGACTGAGACGATGGAAAGAAGTAGAATGAAGTGCAATTGTGCACTCCTTTTTTTTTTTTTTTTGCTTTTTGCCTTTATTGTGATAGTTTTACAGTAGAGATAGACAGGAAAGATTTGGAGAGAGAGAGAGAGGGGGATGACGTGACAAAGGTCCTGTGCCGGACCCGAACCCAGGATGTCGCAGCCACACGGTATGCGCCGCCTTAGACCACTAAGCCACCAGGACACCCCCACTATTGTGCACTCCTGACCGATGGTTGCAACCGGGTACAAAACAGTGGACCATGTTCTTCTTGTCTTAATGTTGTAACCCTTTACAGTCCATGGTTATAACATGGTCTATCTTGTATGACTAGCTCTAGATATACTTTATACTTTGTCCCACATGGCAAGACGACGTTGCGAGCTCTGTAATTGGGGGACTTCGATGGCACAGTTCTCTCTGGGATTAGTTCCTTACCTCCTAACACGCATATGTACACATCCTTGTACCCTAGCCTTTTTTCCATCGGTGCCATTTTTTTAGATACAGATGCTATTCATTTGAGCTAATGGATAATTCCGTAGCATTTCAGGTCATTCAACTTTTGACGTGTCACATATGTGTATGCGAAAAAAATGAATGGGTTTTTTGCTTCTGGAACCTGGAAATAGCCACAGCGATGTCTTCACGTCTCAACTCTATAACCTATAGCTTAAATCAGCTGTTAATGTTAGCCAAATCTAAGCAACAGCATGATACTCATATCCCATTGACAATAAAAACTTTGAATTACATACAGATACAATAAGCTATAGTTAGCTAACATTGTTGTACACCCAATTAGAATATAATAAAGTATATACTCATGTAACTGGTTTTATATGTTTGTGGTGTTGTATGGTGATATTGATACTGGAGCACAGGGACAGACAGGAGTCGATCTGATGATAGACATTTAATGATGCATCATTGGAGAGGAACAACATGAACACATCCAGTGTTAGTCTGTTCCTCGAACTGAGGGAGACCTGTGATTTATGTAGTGGTCATTATGTACATGACAGATAAAATGACAAGACATGGCTCCTGCAAGTCTCCATATGCCTGATAGCTGATGCAACAATTGACGTTTGGAGATGAATGGCCTTGTAGCAGGAACATCAGGCACATCCTGAAACTAGGTCAACTTTGGTCAACAAAGGTTGGTAACAAGACCACAGTGTAAGTACCTTATACAATTCCACAGTGGTACAGCAACACTGCATTAACAGTTGCAATTTTGTGTTCTGTTGTTACCTTTGGGGGCTTAAGAAATGCATCCTAAGTGTGAGACGGAATGAATACTGCATTACCAAAAAACGTCTTGTCAAAGTTCAGTCTGTTTTTTCCCTTACTACCAGTCCAGGGTTTTCACTGGGCGGGGACAAAACAGGTAAGGCTTATGAACATGCTGTGAACACCAATACAAACCTAAACCACATTACACAGTAAATGAGAAATGTACAGAAATGAAACTGGTTGATTGGCAGTCTATAATTATCACAAGCAGTGACACATTCTAGTATTGGTATTTCTCCAAGTTTGTTCTCCCAGGTTACAATACTGATGGTGAGACATTATTCTTGACAGTGTGTACTTTGCTAAACAGTTCACCATGCTGGTTAGTGCTTACCTTCACTTTGAAAATTGAAAACTTTTGAAAACTGAAAAAAGTAATTTTGCAAGTTAGATGTGTTAACTTGTCTTCAGTCATTATCTACTCACCCCTATGTCAGTTGAAACTCTTGGTTAGTTTGTTAGTACATTAAAAAAAATGTGGAGCTTCCGAGCACATCTTCATAGCAGTGTTCTCCAAAACAACTGACCTTGTTAGGGATCTATCTTTAGAGTTCCGAAAAGAACAGAAAAAGTACAGAAAATATCCATAAAATTACTCCATACACCACTTGAAGCATAATCCAAGTCTCCTCGAAGCCAACGATCACACAGTGAGTGGAAAAGACCGATATTGATGCCAGAATTTAGAGCAAATCTTCACTACAGCCGAAAAACATTCAAAAAACGTTGTGTTGCGTTGGCATGAATCTCCTATGTAACTCTTCCCTTACTCCCATCTCCAGCTCTTCCTGAACTATCTCTTTTTTAGGTGCTTGGGAGCACAAAGAGCTGTAGTTGTTGGTTTGTTTGCTTTTTGCAATGTGCAGTGCGTAGGAGAATTACAGTATACGCTCTTTAGGCCGCGCAGAGCCCCAAGAGCTCTGCATTAGGGAAATGCAGTGTGCACTCGTACAACAGGCAATACGGTACATTCACATACCAGGAAGAAGCTCAGTTTTCTAACTGAGTCAGCGCATGAATTAAATATTTTGTTCAGTGATTCTCACTGTGCTACCACAGCACTTTGGTGTTAACAGGTGGGTTTTTTAAAGTCAACGTAGTTTTACTTACTCCAATCACACATACACCCCCACCCTTCCACCTGAGCACCTATAAGCTGCTGGGGCACTTCACCGTTCAGGAAAATGATATGGTCAGGTACGTACAAGCACTCCTGAAGGAGTCCCAGTGTGGTTGTCAATTAGGTTAGTGTATTTTTGCAAGTCAGAATACATCAGATCTTTTAACAATGCAGCAACCTTTGTTTTCTTGCCTGGGGAGGGATGGTCATCGTAAAGGACCAGATCTGATTTGGGAGTAGAAAGAGGAACCACCTCACTCCAATCTTTTAATTGAGTTGGGTTGGTCTATTCATAGTCTCTCTCTGGTAGCAACTTATCCAAATTATGTGTGGAGGGGGTGTTGACCTGAAATCTGTTGACATTGAAATCCACGAATCATGGTTGAGAGGGTGGGGACTTTAAGCCACAGCATCATCTCAGCATGTAAATAGAAATGTAGAAAGCATGCGGAAGTCTGCATTAATTGGCATGGCTCATTTGCATCAAAAAAAAAAAAAAGTTTACACCGACACCATCACAAAATAAAAAGTTGGTCAGTGTATAGAAATTGATCTAAATCGATCTCTAGTGCCTCTTGTGCACATCACATCATATCTGTCATTTGAAGATGCACCGCAGACCAGTAGCACAGAGTCTCCAATTGTAAAACAAAAGTGAAACTTAAAATTCCACAATTTGCTTCAAACTCGCCTGTGTTAATAACAGGATTTTTAAACAGTAACCTGATAACGTTGTCTGCTGCCCTACAAACTTTAATGGTAGGTAACATTATTACATTGTGGTATTTAAGTAACGTTAGTGGAATTAGGTGATTTAACCGGTAACCGTGTAGCAATACAGGATCTCTGCTTGTAAAATCCTTCTCACGTTTGTTGTCAGTGACTATTCACTGCAACAATAATATATAGCGGTGTTTAATCGCTAAGACTCGCTTTGTGTCGCGAGAACTTCTGGGTTTCTCAGATTAGTCTATTCATGGTGCTTTACCCCTGTCAGGTTGTGTTACCTCATGGTCGACATCCCCACTTGCCCTGAGAGCACAAATCAAAAGCTGTAATATTTAGAATTCATTCATATGGTAATCTAACATACCTTATATATTTAAATAACCTGCCAAAACAGGCCAACACAAATTAAAAACAAATAGGCATAAAATACCAGCCCAGCTGTTGCTGCCAAATTTAAATAAATCCTTTCTATCACAATTTAATCATGTTAAGGAAAACATACAAATTCAGTGAGACATAGTCTATCCAGCCTGCCTTTGCATAAGAAATACATTTTCAGTGTTGGTGTCAGAACCTTTGGCTGCTGCCTCTGTCAACTAGGTTTCAGTCCGAGGTTTCAGTTTGTTAACAGGATGCAGAAGCACCTGTTAACAAGATTGTTTCCTGTCTGTTACATAAATATTAACCAGTAAGGATGTTAAGGATGATAGCCGTTTTATTTCTTTTTTTGATACTCCTATACTAATTTTCTAACAACTCATTTAAGGTAACAATATATTTATTATAATACATTGTATTAATATATGTACTGTATATGTATTAATACATTTAAAATAATCAATACATATTTCACCATCCTACATCCTATGGTCCACTTATGTTTTGCTGCTTCTCATAAGGTGGTTTATCAACTTTATCAGTTTGTTTCACTACCATGTGACTACCATTTTTGTTCTTCAGTATTTAAAATCTATTATCTCTGCTGACACAAAACAAGCCTCAACACATACAGTAATTGGGTACGACTTTATATTACTGTGCTGAAAGAACAGGGTAGCTGCTGGATATTGCAAGACGAATGCGAGGACCGTCAATAGAACTTGCAGAAGTTACCCGGTGGTTAGTGCGCATTAGTTGGAGTTAGACAGTAGTTACAGTTACATCTCCCAGGAGATATCACTCAGTTTCTTTTATTATTATCAGTACCGACCTTATAATTATCAACTGCTACCTGGTCCTTACAGGACATTTGGATAATTTCCCAGTGAAGAACCTCAGAGGTAATCAGAGTTATAGCTATGCCTAACAGAAGGTGTCATGTAGTTATCAGTACCTACCCAGTCCTTACAGGAGATTAATGAGTAAGAGAAGAATCCGTGTTGTCTAATCATTTTCAGTTATTTCACTGTAACTACCATGTAACTTCACCAGGTGAGCACCGTATACTAAAGCAAACCATTCCCAGTGGTTTCATAGTAACTACTCAGTCCTTACAGGAGATTAATGAGTTTTACAAGAAGAATCCATGTGTGACCAATCCCAGTATCATAGCATCTATCCAGTCCTTACATGACATTAATGAGTTTTATGAGAAAAATCCATGTGGCTCTTTTTCAAAATGTCAAATAATTTTCTGTTATTTCACTGCAGCTATGTAACGTCACCAGGTGAGCACCATATTCTAAAGCAAACCTTCCCCAGTATTTTCACAGTAACGTCATGCCTACAACGATAACTTACCATGTCCTGATATAAGATAATTATAAGGTCGGTACTGATAATAATAAAAGAAACTGAATGGTACCTCCTGGGAGATGTAACTCTAACTCTGATTAAAGCGCAATAACCACCAGGTAACTTCTGCAAGTTCTATTGACGGTACTCGCATTCGTCTTGCAATATCCGGCAGCTACCCTGTTCTTTCAGCACCGTAATATAAAGTCGTACCAGTAATTGTTAGTCAATGTTCCTCTGATTTGTTCTAGTTTAAAATGTTTTAAGGGTGGAAATGGTACAATACAATACCATGTTGAAGCAATTTACTATGCCATTATGCCATTCGATATCAGTCCTCTGTATCTCTGTATCATTAGAGAAATGGCCTGATTTTGTGAATATGTTCCCGAATTATGAGGCACAGAGGCTTGTGGCGATTCAGCAGAGGTTTTTGTAATAGCACATATCACTGTGGGTAGCTCCCGTCATACACAGTGACATACACTCATACAAAAACCTTTGCCTGATGCATGGTCAGTTCACTCTGTCTATGCACATAGGTTTTTTCAACTCAGCAGAGGTATTTATTTTACATTAATTGTCTTAGAGTAATAAATCTATGAAATCATGAAATGTTCCAACATTCCATTTTTGTTCCACATTCTCTGGTAGTTTTATGATTAATTCACCTTTCACAATCACCTATTTATTGCTATTGTCATGTGAAAAGCTCACAACTCCAATTTTAGTTATTGACCTTTAAGTTCATTAAGTCCTGTCACAGCCCCCTGGATAAGTTAAGTTAAACATACATGTTTGTCAATCTTAAAACAGGTCTACTTTTCTCAATTCCAGAAAAGTTGACACTTTTGGACACAAAAGGTTTCCAACCAATAGCAGGCTGGAGAAACTACACAGAAACTCCTTGAGGGAAGCATTCTAACTCACTCACTTGTTTTCAGTATCAGTACAATTTAATTCCATCATTATAGTGGAAGTTTTTGTCATGGGCTGTATCATTGTGGCTGTTATAGTACACTGTGATACAACCCTGTACAAAAACTCCACCCTGCGCATTGGCTAATCAACACAAACTCGCATAAACTCACCTTAACAAATGTTAGGGTGAATGCATGATAGTAATAATAATAATAATAATGGTAATAATAATAATAATAATAATAAACTATAACTTTTACAAGGTGCAATAAAACAAATGTGGACAAATGACATCTGCCTAATTTAAATGGGAAAAAATACAACAAAATAATCATAACATAAAAACAAAATTATAGTTGAAAGCAAGTCTATAGTCATATAAAATATCATCCAATCCCAAACAACAAGACTCAGAACTACTGTAAATCCAGACTTTATTCTACGGCAAAATACGGAAAATTCATACAGCACATGGACTAATTCAGTTTAGTAGTCCAAATTGTATCAGAAGGAATATAATAGACAGACTGCATATTAATTAAGGCCCAAATTAGTAGGATTGTAATGTGTGTTGACATGCACCCTCCACCTGTAAAGACCTTTGTCTCTCTTGTGAGGTTTTTGTAATGGTGTGAATCACAGTGGCCATCCCATACACAGTGATACATGACATTACAAAAACCTAACCTGCTACAGTATGTAGCTGCACAGGTTCTTCTCTCTGTCTCTCTCTGTCTGTGACAGAGAGAGAGAGATGAGTAATATGTTTACATGCAACAGTAACCAGTAACCCGACATCATCATCAGAGTATCAATTTAAAGCCCCAATCCATAGTTTTAGGAAATTAGAATTCAACAGGACCTATTTTATTTGACAGAAATATGCTTAATAGATTTAGCTATAATTTTCAATTAATTTAATGAATTGATGTATTTTATTTGTTTTAAGTGTTTTTCATTCTATGTATTAAATTTGTTTCACTTACTAATATTTCAGATTTTCTCTGGTACTACATTATGCATCGATGACCGTTATTTTCAAACAATTCTGAGCCTGTTTTATTTTTATGTAATATATGTAATATATTACATACAAATAAAATATATGTATGTAATATAAAGTTCCAGTATGGCAAGTTGCTCATTCATATGTAGCTGCTTGCCTTATGACAGCAGAGAAGTGATATTGTCCGGTCTTTGACACCACATGGTTTTTGTTATGGCATGTAACACTGTGTGCCATAACTCGAGCTATAATAGTAACCACAATGACACATGCCCTTTCAAAAACCTCCCCACACTTGCAAGAGGCTCCATCATTTCCAAACTTGGTCAATGAAACACATTTTTGGTTAAAGAGAAAGCAACAGAATGCATTCCAAAATAAATAAAACATTTAATTAATTTGATGAATTAACAACAAATCATTATACTCTCAATTAGTGAAGTCAGAAATCTAAATAATAAACATAGGTGAAAATATGATGGATCCATATGATGCTCAGTTGGTTGCAGCATAATGTCCAATATTTTAAATAATACTTGTAATATTTGAATGTTTTTCCACCTTATAGACAGGTGCACAGGGCTGTTTCAAGTGCGGGTGTCTGTGCTGCCACATCCATGGGATGGGTCATGCTGCATGGGACATATGAGCTTGTGGCTATGTTTCAATGCACAGCTATCGGCCACGAGGTCTTTATCGGGTTAATGTGAACATGAACCTGCGATACCTTGCGACTGAGTTTCCCTGTTGCCATGAATAAGCCAGTTGACAGAATATTCCTGCCCACCTGCAGTGTCCTGCTCACACAAAAAACAGTCTGGCAAAGTATAACCGGCTACCCTCTTTGACTGAGCGGTAGGTTATTTTGAAAACAGGGGAAATAAATGATGATCCAAATAGTAATAGCAGCCTAAGTTCTGCTCCCCGCTGTGTTTTTTAATTGACCCATAATATTCGTTGTGTGAGTCTGAGTTTGAGCAGATGTAAGGAGTAAGATGTTTACATGCCACAGTAACTTGTTTGATATGAGAGTAAACTATAGGCATCTTAACCAGATCTCTCATATTCAGAGTATCAACTTAAAGCCCTAATCCAAAACTGTAGGAAATCTGAATTTAACAGTACCCATTTTATTTGACAGAAATCTGCTCTATAAATGTATCTTTAATTTTCAATTAATTTAATGAATTGATGTATTTTATTTGTATTCAGTGTTTTTCATTCTATGTATTAAGTTTGTTTCAGTTTTCTCTGTTTGCAGTTACAGTACATTATGCATCGATAACTGATATTTCCAAACAATTATGAGTCTGTTTTATTTTTATGTAATATTAAGTTTTAGTATTGCAAAGTGCGCATTCAGTTGTATCCTTGCTTGCCTTATAAGAAGTGATATTGGTCGGTCTCTGACACCACATGGTTTTTGTTATGGTGTGTAACACTGTGCCACCCCCCCAGTTATAGCCACAGTGACACATGCCCTTTCAAAAACCTTCCCACACTTGCAAGAGACTGCATCATTTCCCAGCTTAATAAGTGAAGCATTTTCTTTTTTTTTTTTATAATCATTTGAGAAATTAACTACCAATACCAAGAAAAATGAAATGACTGCAAAAGAATGAAGAGAAATCACTACTCTCAATTACTGAAGTCAGAAATCTAATTAACACAGCCTAATATATAATGAACTATGATGGCCTCAATTAGTCCCCCCTCAGCCAACAATTTAAAGTTAACAAACATATTGACATATTGATATTGTCTACAGTAAATCATGGTCAAGGCTAAACAAAGCAGTTATGAAAAAAACTAGGACTTTTTACTGACACTGATGGTGGCTAAAGTGCAGCACTGACTGTAATGTAACCCAAAACCGCGTTACTTGAGAAACTGGGTTAAGAACAGAATTCTCTGTGCATGTAAACGCAGTCAGTGACTTGTCTTGATAACATATTCATCACTGTGCTTTGGCCATAATTGTAGAAAATATGAAAATGTATCTTGATACAAATTATTTTTTAACTCATGCCAAATAAAAGTTACAAAATTTGGAAATTAATTAAATACATATTTCAAATACATTTAATTTAAATATTGCCCATCTCTGCTGATACATTTGAGTAGCAGAGTATGCATCTGATATTTACTAAAATGAAAGGTTACATAAACAGGAATACCAGTTTGATAATTTTTTATTGGTTAATGCCTACAAACCAATCTTGTTTTCTACATTTTCTGATCATAAACAATAAAACAATTTCTTCTTAACCAAACTGTAGTGATAATATAGAATTTAATATTTAACCTAGATGAAGGTTTGGAAGCCAGAAGTGTTGGAAGGCCCTGAGATTCTCAGGCTGCAGAATTTCTCCTTTGGGGAAATAAGTAGTCTATCACACACACACACACACACACACACACACACACACACACACACACACACACACTCACACACACACACACACACACACACACACAAACACACACACATACATACAAACACACACAATGTGGACCTGTTCCACGGCTTACTGAGACAGCAGAGATACACATTACAGTGGTCAAGGTGATGTAACATTCAAGATGATATAAAATTGCACATAATTCTGTCAGTACTGACAAAATGGATGTAATCTCAGGTATCAGTAGTAGTTGTAGTAGTAGTGGTGGTTAGCAAGGTCACCTCACAGCAAGAAGAGACCAGGTTTAAGTCCTGGTCCTCTCTGTGTGAAGTTGTCATGTTCTCCCTGTGTTTATGTGGGGTTCCTCTGGGCGCTCCTGTTTGCTCACACATCCCAAAGACATGCAAGTCAGGTGGACTGGAGACTCTAAATTGCCCATAGGTGTGAATGTGAGTGGGAGTGTCTGTCTATGTGTGTTAGTCCTGTGATGGACTGGTTTCCCTGTCTTCTGCAGATACTGGGCTATAGGCTCCAGGCCCCTGCAACCCTGAAAAGGATTAGAGATTAGATTAAAGAAAATGAAGGAAGGAATACTTATTATCAGTAGTAGTGGTGTTCCAACACAGTTCTTTCTTTGTATTGACTTTGTAATGACAATCCGACTTTAACTAGAAAGCACCGTAAAACTATCAGCAAATGAAAGCAACATCTTCATGTCTTGTGTCCCCCATCACACGTCCTCCCCAGATACTTATAAGGTTAAAGTTGATCTTTTCATGCACTCCAACATGCTACTGCAGGTTACCCCACTAGATGCCAGTCTTCGCTAGCTTTTTGACTTCTATTTATCAGCTGGCACAAGCTGGCACAGCTGGCACAAGCTCTCCACCACATTAACAAGTTGATACAATAAAACATTTTGTGACAAATGACAGCCGATCTGATAGTGTAATGTTACTCTGAAGAAGAAAATATTAGACCATTATTCTAAAAAATTATTCTAGACATCTTGAAGGACAATAATGTACATAAGGTGAATTTATGCATTTCAGGGTTGCAGGGGCTGGCGCCTATCCCAGCATGCATTGGGCAGAAGGTAGGTCGACACCCTGGACACCTTTCAGTCCATCGGAGGACAAGTTGGATTTATATCTTATTAATAAAAAAAACAAAAAAAAACCAAATACATACATAGAAGTAACTTTGCATGAGTCATAAAACAGAGAAAAATCTAATAGAGGTCATAGACATTTAAGGCTTTTTCATTAGTACACAATCAGAACAGCAATACATAGAAACAATAGAAAAGCATAGTTCTGTGCAACATCTGACCATACTCAGGCATCACCTTGGAGGCTACACCACCACTTTTGACAGGTGAATCCCATTGGCTAGCTAGGACTTCCTGGTTTTTGACTGGTAAATTTGAAACTTTGGAAAATAGAAATCCTCCTAGACATACTGGTGTGCCAAAAAATATTGCTCTGTCCCCGAACTGATTTTTGCTTTCTCATCATATATCTATATGTATGCAGTATAATGTTCCTGAGATGAAAATTACCTCAAAATTTTGCTCAACATGCTGGATGAAGTAATTTTTATGTTAAATTTCAGCAATTTGAAGT
This sequence comes from Centroberyx gerrardi, assembly GCF_048128805.1. Taxonomy (NCBI): domain Eukaryota; kingdom Metazoa; phylum Chordata; class Actinopteri; order Beryciformes; family Berycidae; genus Centroberyx; species Centroberyx gerrardi. The sequence continues at coordinate 14,585,252 of NC_136003.1, read as the reverse complement.
TTCCCTGATTGAAAACTGTAGAAGTTGGAGTGGGGAATTTGAGAGAGGCAAAGTGAAGGTTCATGTTGGGATGTTTGTCTGTCTCTCCTTTTGTCCTTTTATAGGACATTTTAGAATAGGACAAAATCTATAATTATAGAACAAATAAAGAGCATTGCAGAAAATACAACAAATAATACAAATGTGATAAATGTGCATTATTTGCTGTTCAGAAATATGTACCGGCTCATATACTAAGATATTATACACTTGGCTTTCCCCAAGAACATCTCAGTTCAGCTTTAATGTCAGGACAGAGGGGAAGGGGCCTCTGAGGTGAAGCTGTTGCTGTCAGATGAGACCAGGAAGCATGGATGTGGGAGGAGGAAGAGGTCCGGCCATGACAGGGCTAGCTTGGTGACCACTCTGAACATGACCTCAAGAATTTCTGTGCTGTAGACGCCCTGTTGAGAGATTCTCTAAATTGAGAATCACACCTCTTTATCGGTCTCATCTTATTTCCTCCTCAACACTTTGTGTTTCCTTCACATCTCCCTCATTCTCTGACATTAGCTGATCTTTGGTGCCAGGTGATGTCACCTTCTAGTGTACAAAAGGTGGTGACATCACCCGGCACCAAAGCCAATTGGCAATTTCAGTAGCATGCTTTTTTACCATTCGATGCCAGATTTGGTTTTAACTCTCTTTAACTCTTTATCTGAGTGTTGGGAAGTTTTACACATCTCTTATTAGAATGTGTCTACATATAGAATATAAAAGCTGAAATTTTATTTTGCACCTTCTTATGCTGGACCCCAGTAAGCCACACTGCGGGCACCCCACAATTACAGCACTTTGGCTGAACTCCATCTCTAAATTTCCCACATTCATAACTTCTGCTAATTGCAGAGCCATGTCTCCCTCTTGTGGACGATGTCAGTAATACAGGGGATCAGTAAGACTACAACTGATGCTAGAATGTGCCGCTCCAGAGTAAATAATGCTTCATATGAAGCACTTTAAAAATAATTGACTTGCAAGGTTGTGTAATCCGTAGTTTCATTTTAATCAATGAGGTGAAAGTATGACAGACTTTACTCTCAAAATCTGACATTTTATTTTTCCATCCAATGTTAGACTACCAACATAGTCTGAAGAGAAATGATTATAGTATAAACAAATAATATAGAATACAGTAAATGAAATATGCAAACATAATGAACATGAATTAACCAAACTAGTTATATGGCTTCAAACATAAAAATCCACATGCAGGTCATAAAATAGGATAGGATCCTGGGGTCTTCATCATTTAGTCTGAAAGGAAAAATAGGAAATCTGTCAGGTATCTGTCATCTGCTGCCACTTTTGTTTAAGTCATGTGCACAAGGTTAAGACAAATGCAACACTTTTAATGTACGCATATATAAAATAGAAAGATATACTAAAATATCAATGAGGGAGAGAGATATACTGTATATACTGTATGTGTGTGTGTCTGAGAGAGAGCGGGACATCATACAGGACATCACACAAACATTGTATTTGCTGCAAAACCAACTTAAACATTCCAAATTCCATATTCTCACCTTAATGAGGGTCATCAAGATGCTATAGAGGATGGAGACGAGGAAAAGCAGGAGGAAGGTGAAAGTCATGTACCAGTTCCCCTCGCCCAAGTCTTGATTGATAACATCATGATTGTTCTCATCAATGAAACAGCCTTCCTCCATGATCTCTATGAAACGGATTGAAATGAGATTTGTGAGTTGACTATTATCAACATTGAAATGATGACACTACAAGCCAAAAAGGATGTCCACATCTTTGTAAGACTGCTAAAAGGTAGAAAGTAACAAACTAATCCATGCAGTCTCTTCCATTATGAATTATTATTTATGCAACATTTCAGACTTATAGACTTATCACATTGAGTGACAAAGGTGTGATGCATAAAGCATAACATGCCAGTGAATGGAGCAGGTGTATAACAATACTCATCCAACAGTGCAAAACGATGATTAATCCAGGAGGCTGCCATCTTTATGGCCCTGGTCCATTAATTTGCACAGGAGCTTTCTGACTGTCTCAGTCTTTAATATGCAAGAAAACAAACTGAAAACAAAAGGTTATCGGGCATTAGAGCCCCTACACTGTGGAACAGTCTGCCCGAGGAAATTGGTGTAACAAAGTCAGTGTCTTCTTTAAAATCATTTCTCAAGACACACTTTTACACACCGGCCTTCATGCAATTGTTGTTACCCTTATTGTTTGTTCTATGTTTTGTTTCTCTCACTCTCTGTAAAGCACTTTGTAAACTCTGTTTTTTGAAAAGTGCTATGTAAATATAGTTTATTATTATTATCATCAAACTGGCACCTGGTTTGGATATATTCAGGGCCAAGGTGATGGTTGCGTGCATCACCCTGCAGGTGTAGACCGCCCCAGGTAGCCAGTCGACTGGGGACAGACGAAGTCGGCTTTGGATGCTGAATTTCCCCTTTGGGCCTCTGTGGGGTTCACTGGTGTTGTAGTCCAACAGGTGTGGGGCGTCATCATGAAGCCAGGTGATGTTGATGGATGCAGGGCTGAAGCCATACACCAGGCACACAAGCTCACCAGCACCCTGCAGCAAGGTGGCTGCAGGTTGGGAGGGGGTCACTGAGGCTGGGGAATATAGTCACACATGTTGTTATGAATTGGTACTGAGGTAGGTCATGGAGAAGGAATAATGGTGAAATATCAACTAGGCATATTGGAGATTATTTTTTTATCAACATGTCAGCAGGCTGATACAGTGGTGGCCGACTTTCAACAATAAGTGATTAATTATTAAAGAGTGATAGTGGGGGAGTTATTTGAGCAAAGTGATGATTGAAAAATACAAATGATGTAGGCTTTGTTCACAGTTATCGAACTCAGTAGAAACAATTGGTAACAAATAGAGCAAATAGTATATCACCCACGTCTGCTACAAGTCATCTTGATATATTACATATGTACAATTATTATGAATATGACCAGATGCTTAATGTACTGGCAAAACTGCATGAAGAGTTATCTGTATCATTTGCAGATATGGCGTTGTTGTGATTTAACAAAATACAGAAAAACAACTCAGATAATTCTGGCAGGAAACAAGCATTGTTTTGGAGGGAGGTCGCAGATAAGAGAGAGTACCTATCCATTCATTCACAGTCTTGATCTACATATACTTTTGTACAATTTTAGAAGGTAATATCACTCTAACATGTGATGGACAACACCAAGATGGACAAGATATTGATTCTCTGCTTACCAAACACATCCTCTATGGTGCGTTTGAGTGGCTTTTCAGATGACTCGTGTTCGACGACACAAGAATAGGTGGATTCCTGGTCCCGCTCAGTTTGGGACGTGTTCAATCTGCTGCTCATTGAATAAGTGTTGCTGCCTGTGTATTTCCAAGCAGGGCTGTTGGTATAGTGAGATAATGGCAGCCTGTGGCCATCCTTCTCCCAGTACACTATGATGTTAGACGGGGAGAACCCAGAGACTAGGCAAACAAGTGTGATGATGTTTGACCCTGACAGTTCAGAGTCGGTTGGCTGTATTATCTTCACAGTTGGTGGATTTAGGTCTTGAGAAACACAAAAAGAGGGGAACAGTTAACAAGGGTTTGTATTTTGGCTTTTTCAATTCAATCATTTTATCACAGTAGGCAAAAGCATTCCTTTTACCATGGAGAGCATTATTATTAATTTGTGATGCAATCTCGCCTTCTTATATTGAACTTGCCAGAAATTCTGAATCAGTATTAAGCAATCACAAAGGAGTCAAGTTTATGATTGTCATGTGTGATGCTACCTTTGCATTTGCTTATATGCTCCTTGTAGCCCTGGCTGGAACATCGGTGCTTTCCCTCACAAGACACTTGTGTATATGCATGCCAAGCCTTTGCTGATACATTCAGGAAGCTCTGCATAGTGTCTGTCCCATTGCTGTGACTCAGTGGTGCTTCTGTGAGCACATTCAGAGAAGATGTGGTGCCACCCACTTTCCAGGTGATGGAGAAATCCTCAAGATTTGGACCAACCAGAAGACAGGTGATAGTCACCAATCCATCTTTGTGCAGCTCCTGGGGAGGTGGGCCCTGAACATGAACACCAACTGTCTGAGATGATGCTGGAGTCACTGAAAAATACAGGAAATGGTGTTTAAGTTTTTTCCCTTTACAGTGTCTGAAAAAAAAACAGCTGAAGGTTCCAGGAATAAACATTTTGATGTACTCCACCTCAAACTAAAAGGACTATTCGTAAAATATGGTCTCATGTTATTAATGGATGTTTCATAAATTGTGTAAAATGTGAAATAATTTTCTTATTTTGCAGGTGGCTGAAATTGTTTCTTTCATTTTTGTTGAATTTTACCTGAACAGAGGCTGATGTTCTTTCTGACTGTTTTGTGTAAAGACTTGTCAGACACTTCACAAGTAAAGACCGCCCCAGTTTTCCACTCTGTTTGAGGGACGTTCAGATGACTGGTTACTGACACACGTCCATCTGCACCCATTCTGATGTCATTAGTTGATGCAGATCTATGCTGAGACCCAGAAAGCCATTTAATTTGAGGGTTAACGCCCAATCCAGAGCATATGAGTTTCTGTTGTCCTGATTCTTCACTGGGGTCTAGAAGGAGCTCCATTGATGGGTCGCCTAAATATCCCACCACAAAAAAACATATATGGTTAAATCATAACTAAAAGAGAGTGATAAAAAGGGAATTGACAACAACAGACTAAATATTATTGAGGGAGAGAAGAATAGTTGGCCACCCACCAAAAATATTCCCAGTTGGGTTTGACTGCCAACTGTTGGAGAAGCCTTGGGTCACTTTGCAGGTGAAAGTGTTGTCTTTACTCCAGTGACTTGAAGGGACAGAGAAGCGTCTAGTGATTGATTGGAAGCCTTGGGCTTCAGGAAGATCAACATACTGATTGTCAGAGATGTCAACATTTTTGGCCTGAAATGTGACGTAGAGGTCACTGGAGGAGAGTTGTGTGATGTCGCACTCCAGCACAGCACTCTCTCCCTTCAGCAAATCTGGGAGAGATCTCCTGATCTGCATTGATGGAGCTGCAGCTGCAGGCCCTGGACGACACACACAGGAAATGATGCAGCATTTCTTTTTGTTTTCAGGTCTTCAATTGTCACATGACACCTGATTTTCATTTTGTATATCTCTCTTACCTGTAACACTCACAGTCTCCTCAGTGGATGAGAAGCAGCGATGTTCAGCTCTACATGTTATGTGGTTGATTTTCCTCCAGTCACTTGGAGGAACTGTTAGGTTGCTGATGATATGAGTTGTGTTTCTGACCTCGTTCACTGTGTCACTGTTTGGTACTTGCTTATCCATCAGCCAGGTCACCTTGGCATCATAGACAGTGCGGACCAAACATGTTGCTGTGACCTTAGACTCTGCCATCATTACTGTCTTGAAGCTGGGGATCTCCAGAAGAATGGAAGGAGGTGAGCTTGAATGAGCTGACAACGGAAAGTACAAGGAAAAAGAATGTCTTAAATTATGACACCAGAGACAATCCTGAATAAATTACTTTACTCACATTGATTTAAGCTGTTTGTTACAATATATTAAGGCCATATTTGACATTAAACTTTCAGTTCAATCTGAATAACCTGTTTGACTGGGAAAAGTGGGGGCATTTTTTTCTTATTTCGCAGTTGGTTTAGGTTGTTACTCTTGTTATGTTTTCATTTTACCTGAACAGAGGCTGATGTTTTTTCTGAGTGTTTTGTGTAAAGACTTGTCAGACACTTCACAAGTAAAGACCGTCCCGGTTTTCCACTCTGTTTGAGGGACGTTCAGATGACTGGTTACTGCCACACGTCCATCTGCACCCATCCTGATGTCATTAGTTGATGTAGATCTATGCTGAGACCCAGAAAGCCATTTAATTTGAGGGTTTAAGCCCAATCCAGAGCATATGAGTTTCTGTGGTCCTGATTCTTCACTGGGAGCTAGAAGGAGCTCCATTGATGGGTCGCCTAAATATCCAACCAGAAAAAAATATATAGTTAAATCATAACTAAAAGAGAGTGATAAAAAGGGAATTGACAACAACAGACTAAATATTATTGAGGGAGAGAAGAATAGTTGGCCACCCACCAAAAATATTCCCAGTTGGGTTTGACTGCCAACTGTTGGAGAAGCCTTGGGTCACTTTGCAGGTGAAAGTGTTGTCTTTACTCCAGTGACTTGAAGGGACAGAGAAGCGTCTAGTGATTGATTGGAAGCCTTGGGCTTTAGGAAGATCAACATACTGTTTGTCAGAGATGTCAACATTGTTGGCCTGAAATGTGACGTAGAGGTCACTGGAGGAGAGTTGTGTGATGTCGCACTCCAGCACAGCACTCTCTCCCTTCAGCAAATCTGGGAGAGATCTCCTGATCTGCATTGATGGAGCTGCAGCTGCAGGCCCTGGACGACACACACAGGAAATGATGCAGCATTTCTTTTTGTTTTCAGGTCTTCAATTGTCACATGACACCTGATTTTCATTTTGTATATCTCTCTTACCTGTAACACTCACAGTCTCCTCAGTGGATGAGAAGCAGCGATGTTCAGCTTTACATGTTATGTGGTTGATTTTCCTCCAGTCACTTGGAGGAACTGTTAGGTTGCTTATGATAGGAGTTGTGTTTCTGACCTCGTTCACTGTGTCACTGTTTGGTACTTGCTTATCCATCAGCCAGGTCACCTTGGCAGCATAGACAGTGTGGACCAAACATGTTGCTGTGACCTTAGTCTGTGCCATCATTACTGTCTTGAAGCTGGGGATCTCCAGAAGAATGGAAGGAGGTGAGCTTGAATGAACTGCCAGAAAAAAGGTGTTTGGCCAAAACATGTTAATCTATAAAACCAAAGATTACTAAATAACAACTAACAAATGTTGGACAAACTCGTCAATGTACTAGTATTTCGCTGTTGACTTCCTTTCCTTTTCACTGTGTAAGTTTTGTTGGTAAATACAGAGCAACTTAATATGTTGAACACATTCTATCAGAAACCACAGGGATACGTCACTAATCATTTTGCTTTTCATTTTGCCTTTAGACAAAGAACAAAGAAAAATTGCAATATGAATATATGTGTGTAGGTGATGCAACAATTTCATAGTGTGCTGTTAGACAAAGGAAGCCAAACTTACTTGCACAAATACTGATTGATCTTGTGAATTCAACTTTGTTGTGGCTGGACTTGCATGTAAAATTTGAGCCGTTTGCCCACTTGTTCATATCCAGCTCAATCTGACTGCTCAGACTGAAGGTTTTCTCCACTCCATCCACACTTTGCAGCTTCTTTTGGATTGGCACGGTGTTTAGAGCCTGGTTGTCCATTTGCCACTCCACACTCAGCTGGTCTGGAAAAAAGCCACTTAGGGTGCAGATGAGTCTGACTGGTGAGGCCCCGAACTCGCCTTCCCAGACAGGGTAGAGTGTGATGTTTGGAGGTACGACCCTCTGCACTGAGACAGAGCACAGTTTATTTTTTTAACAGTCAGTTCAGTCTAAACGTTTGATGGATTGTGTACATTTTCAAAATCCTGAGCTGGTTTTGATCTCTAAGCAAGTTATACATACCTTTAGATTTTGGTCAACTAACCATCTCTACAGTCTCAATCCTAAGTGTAATATCCTTGTACTTTGGCTAGATGGCAGAGTTGTACTTTTACACTGGCTGGTGCTTAAAGTCAGGTGGAGATGGAGCTGGAGGTCTGTTGCACAGATGTTGCAGCAGGACAGGGCAGAGCGATCAGGGCAGGCAGCAAGCGGAAGCATTGAGTAACACCCAGGTCCCAAAAAAGCACCCGAAATACAGAAGTGAAACATGACACTGAGCAACGGTGCATCACAGACACCAGGTGTGAAGTCTGGTCACGCCAGTAAGGGAAATGTACTGACAATTTAAATATCTCACAACTGTTTACATACGAGTTATCTACCCGATTTTGTTACATGACTTCTCATGACTTCTCAAAGTTTTAGTTCTCTGGTCTATTATTACCACCACATTGTAATATCTTTGTATTTGCATATTGACTTGAACACGGTCTGTTGATTCCAGGTGCTGGAGAGCTGATGAACAAAACTGATGCAGGTAATACAGTCAAATATCCAAACAAAAGTAAAACATTTAAAAAAAAATAAACATTATGTACTGTTGAGTGATATTTATAGATCATTTAAAAGTAAAACTGGAAATAATTAAATAAATAAAAATAAAATACAAATAAAATAACTATCTCACTAGTGGAAGAGAGAAAAAAGTTTGCGGATCAAACACAATTGCTTAAATGGTTATTTTCAGTTAAATGTTTATTTTCAACAAGGACATAACTCTATATAATTAAAATGAGAAAAAATGCAATAGTGAATAGTTACAGGACACTATGAATACAGTAAGGATTAATATGTGAAAATATGAGAATATGTTTTTAAACAGACAGGTCATCACTTTTTTTTTTCATTTGACCTGAAAAGAAGAAAAACAGAAGAAAAAAAAAGTATCAGCACTATTATATCAAAAACAATCAAATCACTACTACTACTTATGACATTTCATTAATACATTTCTTAAATTGTTGGTTATAATGCAGTATTAGTCATATGTGCATCATAAGCACATTACAATTACATCACAGCTGCATTAGAAAATGTCATAATACACTATAATAAATCATGAATCTGGTACGAGGTGGGAATGAGGAACATAGTAAGTAATATATTTACTACTGGGACCTCTATATTTATTTTTTGCAACATATCATCACCTCATAAGTTCATTAAAATTACATCACAATGGCATCAGAAAATGTCACAATACACTATAATTCATTATTAATTTGGTAGGACCAGATTATGAGTTATGAGTAATGTATTTACCACTGAAACCGATATATTTATTTTGTTTGTAAGACATCAAATGTATTAGGAGGTGTGGAATTCTTGTAAGTGTTGTAATGGAAACATCACATCATCGAAAGTAAAGTGAAATCAACTACATCATTATTCATTTTTCAATGAGTTGTAAAATAATTGTTGCATGATATAATATACTGTACCAGACAAAGTTTTGGATCAGGTTTCAATTAATTCCAACATTTGCTGTGTTGATTTGAGAAATTCTATTAGCTCAATTGGCAAAGGAAAAAAAAAATCTTTTGAATGATACCAAAGAAATGCATATAACATTGATGGTAGGGCTTTTGGTGCAGTTGTGTCACAAATCTGTAAGCAACGATGGTTGGTGCCATCATGAAGGTCCAATGGAGAATTAGCTTTGTTCAAATTACAGTTGAATATAAAATGACTAGGCAAGAAAAAAGAGATGTGAAAAAGATTGAGGTGGTGTCAGTGTAGGTCCATTTAGTGGTAGGTGTCAGTGGTAAATACATTACTTATAACGGTCATATAACCAAGTCAAAACATATAATTTGAATGTATGGAATGGTCATTCCCATTCAAGTCTACACTCCTGAATGGCCATTTGGCCGGTACACTTACACACAGACATTATGCACTTAAAATGTCTGCCATAGCATGTTTGATAATGTCATGGAAGTCGCTGTTGATTTGGTGCATGAGACTCAGAAAGCCAATATTATTTGGATTAACATTCCAGTGGCAATAGTGATGAACATTCTAACCTTCTGAGTCTCATGTTCTGTCCACACATGGGACAATGTTCATTTACATGATAACATTATCAAAATTCCATGGAAGCCATGTTAGGTAACCAAAGAACATTATGATCATCATGATACCATGATGACCATGATGGAAGTGTCCTTTCTATCCATTCAAGTTCTGTGAGTCAAACTATATTCATAAGGCATAATGACATGTTCTGATGCAGTTATGATGGAATTATAACATTCTCATGATGAGCATAGGATGACTTCTAATGTTTTATAACCAATAATTCAAGTAAAGTTACTGATATTACTTCAATTGCAGCTACCCTTTAATGACCTTATGGTCATCATTGTCTAACATCATTGTTGTTTGAATAATAATTAAACAAAGCTTTTCTTTATCCAGTTATCCAGTCTAATTGTTTTGGAGTATACAGAGTTAAATGAAAATGAAACACATTATACCTATGCTGCATGGAACCCTAACTTTTAAAACCATTACTACCTTGATAGCAGTGGTTCCAATGCTGTACAGCAGAGTGATGAGGAAGAGGATGATGAAGGTAAGGGCTGTGTTGTCCATGCTATCTTGGTCTGTCTCCATGGCATGACCGCATTGGTTGTCAGTCAGAAACGGAACCTCACACTCACAAACTGCATATAGAGATGAAAGTGGTGTTACATTGGCAGTCACACCTATGGTTCTCTACTGGACTGGAAATTGAAATGTTTCATTGGGACTGTCCTATAAAGACTACACAATCTCTTATGACCCTATAGATCTGCTAACAAGACAGTTTTGGTATGAGAATGATGTTGTGATGCTATGGAAACAGCTTTGGTAGAAGCTTGATACTTGGTAGTTGCTTCTGACACACTGTGTACACCCACAAACTGTCTTACCTTTGAAATGAAATAATTAAATGATTAAACACAACATGTTTTGGTCTGAGACCTTGACATGGAGCTTAAAATGGTGTGTGGGTGTTTTTCTGCTGTGTTCTTCTATGCACCTGGCAGTCATTGAGAATAACACTCAGGCTTGCAAAAGACACAACACCCTTTATAAGTATCAATGATGATTCTCTATGAATCCTTCAATCAATATTTTATGGTAAGAAGTGGCTAGACAGCTTTACCTCTAGATATTCATTGGCACAGTTATCATCTATTGGGTATAGTATTGGATATTATTATTATTATCATTATTATTATTATTATTATCATTATTATTATTATTATTAATTAAATCCTTTTTGATATTAAGCTCATCTTTTGTAAAATGGTGGCAACACTAGCCGTTACAATGATCCTGAATTGCTTTTGAAAGACCCCATGTTATGCTGTGGCATGCATGTGGCTTGGCTTGTGAATTGGTATAGTAAATCCTTAATGTGCAATGATAATTTGAGAGATCACAGCAGCTGAGTTAGATCTGAAACAGACTCTTTTGTGGGAAGAGCAAGACCCAGTAGATTGAACACAAGCACACACAGACAAGGCACAGGAACAATGCTAATGCACCAACTACACATAAAAATGAACAAATATGATTTTGTTGATATTTTTAGGGGCATTTTGTATTCTTACAGTCAGTGATCGGTGTGGTGTGTTTTGAAGTGAATGACATTTTACTGTAGAAAAAGTGTTACATTGTTATCACTATACTTTCAGTCATAAATATAATGATATCTACAACCTTGTGTTACCACAGTCTGGAATGCCCAACTTTTTGTCCTATGGTACTGTGACCGTTAACCTTTTTTAAACTTGTATTTCAACTAAACATGTGGCACTCAATGCTCGTTAAATAGGGATATCAACTGCATCAACAGAGTTATGAAGTACATTTTTTATTTTGATTTTGAATCTGCATTTAAAAGACAAACAGCATGTCATATCACAAGCAACAAACATAACAAACAGGGCATAAGACACAGCGACACAACACAACATCTACTAGGCCTTGCAACTTGGGATGTTCATGTTGAGGTTGACCATGTTGGGTTTGTCACATGTTCTCTCCACCACGGACCGGACAATGACTCGAGTTGTGTCCATCATAGACTCATGGTAAACTACACAGCTATACACCGCTTCATTGCTTTTCCACTGGTCATGGCTGAACGTTAGCTGGCCATAAACAGAGTAGAATCCATTATTTTCTATATGGTTTGTGGTACTGAACGCATACATTTTGGAATCTACTGCCATATCATCAACAAGCCAAGACACCACAACCTCCTTCGGGTAGAAGTCTTTCACATAGCAAGTCAGGGTCACCGTATCGTTACTAGTTTGTTCTACTGGCGGCAGCAGAAAAACTGACGGACGCTTAGGCGCTCCTCCTGCAAGCATGAGAGAACAATTAGGCCCTCTTGCCACAGATAATAACACCTCTTATTCTGCATTTCTTCTATAAAATACATTCTACAAAATACATTCATAAAGACATCTCATAAACTTGAATGATCACATGAATGGAAATTTGTTAAAGGCACTCAAACTCAAGACTTTTAATGCATAATTGCTCAATAAAGAAAATGTGCTTACCATTCTTCCTTTCAAAGAGCTTCTTCTTTGGTACCAACAAATCTGGATGCTCAACAACACAGTAGTATTGTATCCCCTTCCTCCACTCCTCATACGTGACATCAGCCACAATGCTGAAGCGTCTCCTATCTGCAGAGATTTTAGTCTTGTTCTTGTTCTCAAGTATGTTGTTTCCCTGTTGGTCCTGCCACTTAACAGACTCAATGGATCCACTTATCGCAACAACTTGACATACAAGTTCTGCTTTTTTGTTGATAAACATCTCCTCTAGTGAGAGGGGTAAGATCTCTATCTTTTCTATTGGGTCTGGTAATATGGGACCTGTTGACAGAGGAATTAAAGCATTCACTAAACTGTCATGGCTGCAAAACCATTGGAACTGCAATTACAGTTACAAAAATAATAATATTTTACTCACATGTTGAGTCGATCACAGTTTCGTTCACATTTGTGTCACCTTGCTTAAACACACATGTATATATGTTAGTGTCCCCAGGAAAACCACTGTCCTCTACCTTGAGATAGCTTGCTGCACTGAACAAAGTTCCGTTGGCATTTTTTCCACTTTCAAAAGAAGGTGTGTTGATGATCTTAGATGTTTTGTCGTTGATTTCCTCTCCATTTCTCTCCCATTTGATCTCATGATTTTGTGGTGAAAAATCAATGGCAAAACAGGAGGCCTCATTAGAGGAGACCAACACATTAAGTTGAGTTGGCGGCTTAGAAGGCGGCTCATCTGAAAAACAAACATATACACAAATATATGTATGCAGAAGCAGGGAATGATATATATGCAGAAGCAGAGGTGAACAATGTGCCACAATTCAGATTAAAACTAGATTCATGTTACTTTTTATACAGCTTTATGGAACTTTAGCATGTGCACATATGGAGTACACGCCTCAGATTAGCACTTGTTAGTCAAGTGTACAGTGATTGTCAAAAGGAAAAACAGCTTGCCATTGTAAATGACAAACAATTTAATGAGTAGAGATTTAATGCTTGCTTCTGCATATACACTGACTGTACAGGCAAGTTAACATGCAGGTTCAAACCAGCCTTTGACTGAACATTTTTTGAACAGTGAATGTTCATTGAAATAGAGTGAAAGTGCAGGCAGACATGGAAAGGAAACAACATGGATTATGAAAGTATATGAAAGGAAGCAGAACATATTGCCATAATCTGTATAAGCAGAGTGCAGAGGACAGAGATGAGGAGGAAATAAAATTGACTGAGCCAACAACTCAGTTTGCATGGGCAAGCTTCAGCCTCTCCATTCTGCAAAATCCACCTTACTGTACACCTGCTCACTCAGCACATTATGATTTTTAACAGTACAATATTCATACATATGTAAGGATATTTGATTTTGTAGTAATCGCACTGACAATATATTAGAATTATTATGCTGTCCTTTGTGTCCAATTTGCTGCTATTTTAATGTCTTACAATGAACTAGTCAGGAAACGTTTTAGTTATTTCTAAAGCACTTCAGTTATTGCTTCCTTTTCTGTGCAATACATGCATGTATAACTAAACTAAGACATCACTTAAAATTACACTTGGTTCCTCAGGGGCATCAATTCACTAAACCCTGAGGTGTGGCAAATTCCCTGCATCTAACATCTGTAAGCAGAATTTACAAAACCAATTTAGCGATTACATTTCTGGGATTAAATTTCTTTGGTGAGGTACACTGCAGTGTTTCAAAATCTAAAACATTATATGAAAATGCTCTGTATTTGTCACTGTATTCTACTCTATAGCAATTGACCAAATTTGTCCGACATTAGCCCAGTTTTCAATATTGCTGTTAGTACAGTTTTGTATAATCAACCTTTTTTTTAGAAAAATAAAACTGTTATACACTTTACGAATAAAAATGAAAATATATATATTATTAGGACTGATTTAGCTTACTTGAAATCGCTGTGAATAAAAATACAGACATTTCTATGCTGCATAGATTTGCAAACCAATATACTAAACAAGTAAATTAGTTTGATTAAATAAATACATATAATATTTTATATGAATCTTACCTTGTTTTACGAAGATGACATGTTTGTCTCCTGCCACATGTGTCACATTACAAGTAAAATGTTTCTTTCCGTCCCAGTCTGCTCTCCTGACACGGGTCTGGCTGACTCCTGTATACAAGTTGTTTCTCTCAACTGCAGGGTACTGAACAAAGTCGGTCAGGGCAGCTCCATTGGCATCGGCCCAAGCGAAGGTCACTGAGGCAGGAGTGAAGCCGGTGGCGAGGCAGCCGAGAGTGAGCATGTCTCCAGTCCCAGAACCACATTGTGCCAGAGGAAACACTGAGGGGCGAGTTGATGTGGCTGAGAGAGGGAAACAAAGTGTATCATCAAGATATTGAAATAAAAATGTAATTCCACATAAAAGACAGTCCTCTTATACACTGGAGATAACAAAGAGAAGCCAATTGCAGCTTAATGTTAAACTATCCCATTTATTTGGAGGTTGGTAGTTGAGGAAAGGAACATATTAACCTCCCTCAATTATATTATTTGTGCTAGTTTTTGGTTATCAGTCAATATATTGTAGGTAAATTCAATTCAGAGATTCAACAGTATTCTTAAAATAACCACAGACAATATTTGAAATTGGTGGAAGGTTTGAATTAAATAAACACCCGTCAGCTTTGCTAATAGCGTCCATGACAGATACGGAACAGTACGGACATTAAATTATTATGAAAACCTATTACTTTTGTTTCACTGATTCACTGATTATTTAAGTTGAGTATTCTTACCTGATGAAACAGTTACTGCTGTTCCCTTGCCCCAGTAGTCAAAAGCACCGTAGCACAGTGCTAAATCTACTTACTGGTTAGTATAAAAAGGCTAAATCTACTCAATAGCTAGTATGTAAGCATAGGTACAGCAAGTCTATACCTTTGCATTTAATTAACAGCTTTATAATATAATATCCACTTCAACAAAATCGCCATAAATTACAATTTTCTACATAATATCTTGTCCTACTGAGAACATTTTTCTTTATCTTTTTTTTTTTGTTTTGCTTTTTACACTTTACATTTGAATAACGGATATTTTAACTCACACTTGACAAGCTGAGAAATTCTAACTTATCTTCTGTTACAAAAACATAACATTGTACAGTCTGAACCATAACCTAATGTAGATTTTAAATGGTACAAATGGTTTAAACTCTTACCTGATGACACAGTTACCATAGTGCCTTTTCCCCAGTAGTCAAAAGCCCAGTAGTCACAGTTATGAGAATCAATTCACACTGCTCACAAAAACTATCACCCCTATTATCTCACATCATACAGTTTGATCAGGCAAATTGAAAGTTAAAATCAAACTAACATATACTATATCTACCGATAGACCTATATTCCAACTGAATGAAGTCAACTCTACTTCTCACTTTGGACAGATTATTTGACAGATTACAAATTACTGTTAGTTGATTTATCACAAGCCAACAGTTGTGACTACCTGAAAGTAATAAAATATCTACTGATGCGATAAGAATTAGAAATGATAATGTTACATACCTGAGGAGACGGTGACCATGGTGCCTTTTCCCCAGTAGTCAAAACCGTAGTCACAGTCTAACAAATTAATATCTACTGCATACAAAAACCTATACCCACAGACCTACATTTTTGGTGGTGGGGATTTCATGGCATTCTACCATCTTACAAATACATTTTCTTTGGCTTTTACCAGTTTGGAAGATGAAATGACACACGACTTTTACCTCCAAACTTTAAACCGATTCCAGTGATTATAACAGATAAATCAGTTATGTTGGCTCTTGTCCTCCTGTTTAGACCTATTTCAACATGTTCTACATCTCATTGAAGTACCCGATGTCACAATTGAATCTTCTACAAAAACATGTTATTGATGTTTTTAAATTTAAATCTATACAATTGGAAAAAAATCTGATAACTTACCGGATGAAACTGTAACCATTGTGCCTTTCCCCCAGTAGTCAAAAGCATTGTAACACAGTGTAAAATTCTGACATATGCAACATACAAAAACGAGCACCTAAAAGATGCCGTTGATTGACACCACTTAGGTCCAAATACTCTACTATTAAATAATGAAATTATTACAGTTTAAATATTAAAACAAAATAAAGCTCCTTTTACCTGTTGTAACAGTCACCGTTGTCCCTTTACCCCAGTAGTCAAAGTAGCCATAGTAGTCACAGTGATTGGTTTGAATAGTACTTCAGTGCAAAAATATTTTTATATTTGAATCATCTAATCAAAGCTATACAATACACTATATTTCTAAGATTTGCTCTCATCTCCATCTCCGTCTACAGTTGTTTGCTGTAGATTGCAACCCAGTTGACGGAAAATGTGCAATATGTGGACATTAAATCAAATATAAATTGGAATAATATTGAGTTTTCTTGTCAAAATCTTTTCATTATTACTTACCAGAAGTTACGGTGACTGTTGTCCCTTTTCCCCAGTAGTCAAAGTAGTCACAGTGATATATTGTGACCTGCTTCTAATACAAATACCAAAATTAGTTTAAACAGAGAAAGGCATCTAAGTTCACTGACAAAGCATTTCCTAACATTCTGTTTATTACCCACATCCCTTGAGATATCCATTTCCTGTAACCTGGGTTACATAAAATTATGCTTGTTTGCCCAGAGTTGGTGAAAACTTCCTCTTTTGCTGCTGTATGCTCACACAACCAAAACCTCTGCATAAAAGATAAATTGGATTGATAAATGTTTATTAGTATTAATACATGTGACTGATCCCTGATCAAATATAACAATACATTTATTGCAGTTGCAATTTTGTTACATTTTCAATACAATTTCCAATGCCAACATGCTCAATTAATGTTTCATTGCCACTCTAGGCTAAACAATAAAGAAACATGTTAAATATGCTGCAAAAGACAGCAGTATCACAGAAATAAAATAGTGCTCTTCTGCCATAAACTGGAAATTTTGGCTCAGAGCGTTGCTTAGTATACATGATATCTTGACAGCTGAGAATGAGTACATAAAGAAATATATGAGTAAAAGACTAAAGTTAACTTTGAAATAGGCAGTTCCATGTCTCCCATCTTCTGTGTAAAAATGCATATTGCATCCTTCTCTAACTGCACTATGATTTAGTACAATACTCAGACAAAGCCTGGAAAGATGACCCCAAACTGATGATAACTTTTATCTGGTCTTTCTGACGTATTTCTGCAAACATCAATAAACCATACTGACATGTAAAAGTGTGAAAGAAATTGGGGAAAAACACAAGCTCAGGCCACCTTTTAGCTATAAACTACATGATATAGAGTTGAGACGTTTGGTTCTAGAAGCGCTTTTGATGCAGATTCTCCAGCCACCACACTGTTTTTCCCACGCCGCAGCCGAGAGCATCATGAGGCAAATTCTGGTCAGGCAGTCAGGCAGTCAGTCAGGTAACGCTTAGTGAGATGATGCGCTTCGTCAGATGGCCTCTAGAGGGCATCTTTGACTGTGAGATGCAGTGTTTCCCTAGCCTGGTAAGACCATCCTGATCACGTGACCTCACATTCTGTTTCGCTCCACGGATCAGTCTGGACTTCCCGCCACCCACGTCGATTTCTTTTACAATTACAATGTAACCGGGCCAATCAGGGACTGCGTCGTAGTTGATGACGTAACCGGGCCAATCAGGGACTGCATCGTAGTTGATGACGTGAAATACAGGCCGCCGCTGGCAAAACAGTAATGGCGTCTCCCGAAGCAACGAGCGTTAACGTTAACGTTAGTAGAGTAAACACAGCCATAAGTGCAGTTATTGCAGAAATAGACTCAATAACAACAATTAAACAAGAACAAGAGTATGCACTAGCGGAGTTTCTCGGCGGAAAAGATGTTTTCGCTGTTCTTCCGACTGATCCGGATTTGAATTTGGATTCGCTGATTGGCTGAAGGAGTTTGTCTGTCAAGGGTTAGGGTTACTCCCACCCACTGAAATCGATGTGGGCGGCTGGAAGTCCAGAGTGATCCGTGGAGCGAAACAGAATGTGAGGTCACGTGATCAGGATGGTCTTACCAGGCTAGTGTTTCCCATACAGAGGCACAAAATCAAAAGTTGGTCAGTGCAGAAATTAATCTAAATCAATCTCTAATGCCTGATGTGCGCATCACGTCATGTCTGTCATGTGGAGATGTACAGACAGCAGACCAGCAGCATTGAACTCAATCCACAGAGTCTCCATGTGTGAAAACAAAAGTGAAACTTAACATTCCACAGTTAGTAACGGGGATTTGTAGACAGTATCTCGTCTTCGCTGCCCTACAAACTAGGTGATGTCATCTTATGGCATTTAAGTAGCGTTAGTGGAATTAGGTCATTGAACCGCATCGCAGTGCTTCAGTGCATCGATTGGAAACACACACGCCGTGGGTCTGTACGAGATCTGTGCTTGTTTCTTTTGCTTCTGTGTTTCAAACGGCACCAAACACTACAATATCCATGACCCTTATAGGCCGTTACTCTGATGATAGCACAACAAACTTGCAACTCCAATTTAGTAAGCACACAGACATAGAATTGTAGAACGTATTCATGTTTTTTGCAGAATGTAAAGAAACGGTCAGTATAGCATCATGTTGCTGTAGAGATGACAGCTGCGCACCAGCGAGCTAGCCAGCAGTTCTCTGATACCTGCTTTGATAAGTCGTTGATTAAACGTACCTAATGAGTGCCTGCTCTCGTCGACTGAGACGATGGAAAGAAGTAGAATGAAGTGCAATTGTGCACTCCTTTTTTTTTTTTTTTTTGCTTTTGCCTTTATTGTGATAGTTTTACAGTAGAGATAGACAGGAAAGATTTGGAGAGAGAGAGAGAGAGGGGGATGACGTGACAAAGGTCCTGTGCCGGACCCGAACCCAGGATGTCGCAGCCACACGGTATGCGCCGCCTTAGACCACTAAGCCACCAGGACACCCCCACTATTGTGCACTCCTGACCGATAGTTGCAACCGGGTACAAAACAGTGGACCATGTTCTTCTTGTCTTAACGTTGTAACCCTTTACAGTCCATGGTTATAACATGGTCTATCTTGTATGACTAGCTCTAGATACAGCGCCGGCGGCACGGGGGGGCATTGGGGGGCAATGCCTGTCCAAATGGGCTTTTGTGCCCCCCCAAAATTGAAGCCTAGAAGGTACTAAAATAAAACACACAAGATTTCTGAGCATTTATACTTTATATTTACATTTATATTTATATTTATTACATTTACGCTATTCTACTCATTATTTCGGGTGCTGCCCTGATAATATAGATAGGAGGATGCGGTCAATCTCATATTATTCCATTGCGCATGCGTTTGAGATCAGAGCTGCTACACAATCAGAAACACATCCTCTGATTGGTCGACAAGTCAGGAACACAGCCTCTGATTGGTCAACAGACTCAACCCAAGGCATCGTGGAATTGCTAGACTAGTGGACGGCTAACAACAACAATAACTGTTTTCAACACGGAAAAATGGATAAATAATCACAGAAGACATTCAGTGTTGGATTTATCATTATGGATTTATTTTACAAAGTCTCCAAAAAGACACTGCAGTTCAAGGCTGGATTACAAAGCTTCTGGAAGGGATACGATCGCACCAGATCCCTCAATGGTTAGCTTCTGGGCAAAAAAAATTAAGTCTCTCTAATGCAGCGTTCCAGACATATTAATAAAGTATGTCGTATACGCAACAAGTCCGACATCGTTGACCTGAGGGGGTTAAAATACATAATATAGCCTACAATATAGTAGGCTACAAGTTATATATTAGTGTCGTTGTATTTTAGCATGGTAAAGCAAATTGGTCCATTTGGACGGGAGACGTGCAGCAGTAGTAAATAAATCAATGCGCATTATAAAAAATATAAACATTGCAAATTTGCAGAGAAACCCTTATTAACAAGAGGCGTTTTGCTTATGCAAAGAAATAAATCTATTTAAACGAGATATTTGCTTGCCACAAAACAATCTGTGAACTGACAAAGAATTAAATTAATAAACTTTGTTAGTGAAATATCGTTCAAAAAGTGTAAACTAATGGCGTTCTATTATGATTTTTCTTATGTTACGTTGAAAAATCATTGTGCCCCCCCGAGAAAATTTAATGCCCGTCCACGAATTTGTTTTTCTCCCACTGGGCCTGTCTAGATATACTTTATACTTTGTCCCACATGGCAAGACGACGTTGCGAGCTCTGTAATTGGGGGACTTCGATGGCACAGTTCTCTCTGGGATTAGTTCCTTACCTCCTAACACGCATATGTACACATCCTTGTACCCTAGCCTTTTTTCCATCGATGCCATTTTTTTAGATACAGATGCTATTCATTTGAGCTAATGGGTAATTCCGTAGCATTTCAGGTCATTCAACTTTTAAAACACTCCGAATGACGTGTCATATATGTGTATGCGAAAAAAATGAATGGGTTTTTTGCTTCCGGAACCTGGAAATAGCCACAGCGATGTCTTCACGTCTCAACTCTATAACCTATAGCTTAAATCAGCTATTAATGTTAGCCAAATCTAAGCAACAGCATGCTACTCATGTCCCATTGACAATAAAAACTTTGAATTACATACAGATACAATAAGCTATAGTTAGCTAACATTGTTGTACACCCAATTAGAATATAATAAAGTATATTCTCATGTAACTGGTTTTATATGTTTGTGGTGTTGTATGGTGATATTGATACTGGAGCACAGGGACAGACAGGAGTCGATCTGATGATAGACATTTAATGATGCATCATTGGAGAGGAACAACATGAACACATCCAGTGTTAGTCTGTTCCTCGAACTGAGGGAGACCTGTGATTTATGTAGTGGTCATTATGTACATGACAGATAAAATGACAAGACATGGCTCCTGCAAGTCTCCATATGCCTGATAGCTGACGCAACAATTGACGTTTGGAGACGAATGGCCTTGTAGCAGGAACATCAGGCACAACCTGAAACTAGGTCAACTTTGGTCAGCAAAGTTTGGTAACAAGACCACAGTGTAAGTACCTTATACAATTCCACAGTGGTACAGCAACACTGCATTAACAGTTGCAATTTTGTGTTCTGTTGTTACCTTTGGGGACTTAAGAAATGCATCCTAAGTGTGAGACGGAATGAATACTGCATTACCAAAAAACGTCTTGTCAAAGTTCAGTCTGTTTTTTCCCTTACTACCAGTCCAGGGTTTTCACTGGGCGGGGACAAAACAGGTAAGGCTTATGAACATGCTGTGAACACCAATACAAACCTAAACCACATTACACAGTAAATGAGAAATGTACAGAAATGAAACTGGTTGATTGGCAGTCTATAATTATCACAAGCAGTGACACATTCTAGTATTGGTATTTCTCCAAGTTTGTTCTCCCAGGTTACAATACTGATGGTGAGACATTATTCTTGACAGTGTGTACTTTGCTAAACAGTTCGCCATGCTGGTTAGTGCTTACCTTCACTTTGAAAATTGAAAACTTTTGAAAACTGAAAAAAGTAATTTTGCAAGTTAGATGTGTTAACTTGTCTTCAGTCATTATCTACTCACCCCTATGTCAGTTGAAACTCTTGGTTAGTTTGTTAGTACATTAAAAAAAATGTGGAGCTTCCGAGCACATCTTCATAGCAGTGTTCTCCAAAACAACTGACCTTGTTAGGGATCTATCTTTAGAGTTCCGAAAAGAACAGAAAAAGTACAGAAAATATCCATAAAATTACTCCATACACCACTTGAAGCATAATCCAAGTCTCCTCGAAGCCAACGATCACACAGTGAGTGGAAAAGACCGATATTGATGCCAGAATTTAGAGCAAATCTTCACTACAGCCGAAAAACATTCAAAAAACGTTGTGTTGCGTTGGCATGAATCTCCTATGTAACTCTTCCCTTACTCCCATCTCCAGCTCTTCCTGAACTATCTCTTTTTTAGGTGCTTGGGAGCACAAAGAGCTGTAGTTGTTGGTTTGTTTGCTTTTTGCAATGTGCAGTGCGTAGGAGAATTACATTATACGCTCTTTAGGCCGCGCAGAGCCCCAAGAGCTCTGCATTAGGGAAATGCAGTGTGCACTCGTACAACAGGCAATACGGTACATTCACATACCAGGAAGAAGCTCAGTTTTCTAACTGAGTCAGCGCATGAATTAAATATTTTGTTCAGTGATTCTCACTGTGCTACCACAGCACTTTGGTGTTAACAGGTGGGTTTTTTAAAGTCAACGTAGTTTTACTTACTCCAATCACACATACACCCCCACCCTTCCACCTGAGCACCTATAAGCTGCTGGGGCACTTCACCGTTCAGGAAAATGATATGGTCAGGTACGTACAAGCACTCCTGAAGGAGTCCCAGTGTGGTTGTCAATGAGGTTAGTGTATTTTTGTCAGAATACATCAGATCTTTTAACAATGCAGTAACCTTTGTTTTCTTGCCTGGGGAGGGATGGTCATCGTAAAGGACCAGATCTGATTTGGGAGTAGAAAGAGGAACCACCTCACTCCAATCTTTTAATTGAGTTGGGTTGGTCTATTCATAGTCTCGCTCTCAGACCCTTGATAATATAATATCAAGGGTCTGGTAGCAACTTATCCAAATTATGTGTGGAGGGGGTGTTGACCTGAAATCTGTTGACATTGAAATCCACGAATCATGGTTGAGAGGGTGGGGACTTTAAGCCACAGCATCATCTCAGCATGTAAATAGAAATGTAGAAAGCATGCGGAAGTCTACATTAATTGGCATGGCTCATTTGCATCAAAAAAAAAAAAAAGTTTACACCGACACCATCACAAAATAAAAAGTTGGTCAGTGTATAGAAATTGATCTAAATCGATCTCTAGTGCCTCTTGTGCACATCACATCATATCTGTCATTTGAAGATGCACCGCAAACCAGTAGCACAGAGTCTCCAATTGTAAAACAAAAGTGAAATTTAAAATTCCACAATTTGCTTCAAACTCGCCTGTGTTAATAACAGGATTTGTAAACAGTAACCTGATAACGTTGTCTGCTGCCCTACAAACTTTAATGGTAGGTATTATTACATTGTGGTATTTAAGTAACGTTAGTGGAATTAGGTGATTTAACCGGTAACCGTGTAGCAATACAGGATCTCTGCTTGTAAAATCCTTCTCACGTTTGTTGTCAGTGACTATTCACTGCAACAATAATATATAGCGGTGTTTAATCGCTAAGACTCACTTTGTGTCGCGAGAACTTCTGGGTTTCTCAGATTAGTCTATTCATGGTGCTTTACCCCTGTCAGGTTGTGTTACCTCATGGTCGACATCCCCACTTGCCCTGATAGCACAAATCAAAAGCTGTAATATTTAGAATTCATTCATATGGTAATTTAACAAACCTTATATATTTAAATAACCTGCCAAAACAGGCCAACACAAATTAAAAACAAATAAGCATAAAATACCAGCCCAGCTGTTGCTGCCAAGTATAAATAAATCATTTCTATCACAATTTAATCATGTTAAGGAAAACATACAAATTCAGTGAGACATAGTCTATCCAGCCTGCCTTTGCATAAGAAATACATTTTCAGTGTTGGTGTCAGAACCTTTGGCTGCTGCCTCTGTCAACTAGGTTTCAGTCCAAGGTTTCAGTTTGTTAACAGGATGCGGAAGCACCTGTTAACAAGATTGTTTCCTGTCTGTTACATAAATATTAACCAGTAAGGATGTTAAGGATGATAGCCATTTTATTTCTTTTTTTGATACTCCTATACTAATTTTCTAACAACTCATTTAAGGTAACAATATATTTATTATAATACATTGTATTAATATATGTACTGTATACGTATTAATACATTTAAAATAATGAATAAATATTTCACCATCCTACATCCTATGGTCCACTTAAGTTTTGCTGCTTCTCATGAGGTGGTTTATCAACTTTATCAGTTTGTTTCACTACCATGTGACTACCATTTTTGTTCTTCAGTATTTAAAATCTATTATCTCTGCTGACACAAAACAAGCCTCAACACATACAGTAATTGGGTACGACTTTATATTACTTTATATTTCAAAATGTCAAATAATTTTCTGTTATTTCACTGCAGCTATGTAACGTCACCAGGTGAGCACCGTATACTAAAGCAAACCTTCCCCAGTATTTTCACAGTAACGTCATGCCTACAACGATAACTTACCATGTCCTGTGGAAAAAGCCCCCGCGTAGGATCCATGTTGTGGTGATGGACTATTGCAAGCAGTTTACCAGACATTGTACAGTAATTTTGGCCTTTGAGCACCGTATACTGAAGTGAAGTTGACATTTTGAAAAAGAGCCACATGGATTCTTCTCATAAAACTCATTAATGTCATGTAAGGACTGGATAGGAAGGCTACTGTAAGGACTGGATAGGTACTGTCAGGACTGAGTAGTTACTATGAAACTACTGGGAATGGTTTGCTTTAGTATATGGTGCTCACCTGGTAAAGTTACATGGTAGTTATAAGTGAAATAGCTAAAAATGATTTGACGTTTTAAAAAGAGCCACACGGATTCTTCTCTTAAAACTCATTAATCTCCTGTAAGGACTGGATAGGTACTGATAACTACATGACACCTTCTGTTAGGCATAGCTGTAACTCTGATTACCTCTGAGGTTCTTCACTGGGAAATTATCCAAATGTCCTGTAAGGACCGGGTAGCAGTTGATAATTATAAGGTCGGTACTGATAATAATAAAAGAAACTGAATGGTACCTCCTGGGAGATGTAACTCTAACTCTGATTAAAGCGCAATAACCACCAGGTAACTTCTGCAAGTTCTATTGACGGTACTCGCATTCGTCTTGCAATATCCGGCAGCTACCCTGTTCTTTCAGCACCGTAATATAAAGTCGTACCAGTAATTGTTAGTCAATGTTCCTCTGATTTGTTCTAGTTTAAAATGTTTTAAGGGTGAAAATGGTACAATACAATACCATGTTGAAGCAATTTACTATGCCATTATGCCATTCGATATCAGTCCTCTGTATCTCTGTATCATTAAAGAAATGGCCTGATTTTGTGAATATGTTCCCGAATTATGAGGCACAGAGGCTTGTGGCGATTCAGCAGAGGTTTTTGTAATAGCACATATCACTGTGGGTAGCTCCCGTCATACACAGTGACATACACTCATACAAAAACCTTTGCCTGATGCATGGCAGTTCACTCTGTCTATGCACATAGGTTTTTTCTACTCAGCAGAGGTATTTATTTTACATTAATTGTTTTAGAGTAATAAATCTATGAAATCATGAAATGTTCCAAAATTCCATTTTTGTTCCACATTCTCTGGTAGTTTTATGATTAATTCACCTTTCACAATCACCTATTTATTGCTATTGTCGTGTGAAAAGCTCACAACTCCAATTTTAGTTATTGACCTTTAAGTTCATTAAGTCCTGTCACAGCCCCCTGGATAAGTTAAGTTAAACATACATGTTTGTCAATCTTAAAACAGGTCTACTTTTCTCAATTCCAGAAAAGTTGACACTTTTGGACACAAAAGGTTTCCAACCAATAGCAGGCTGGAGAAACTACACAGAAACTCCTTGAGGGAAGCATTCTAACTCACTCACTTGTTTTCAGTATCAGTACAGTTTAATTCCATCATTATAGTGGAAGTAAGTTTTTGTCATGGGCTGTATCATTGTGGCTGTTGCTATACTGCACTGTGATACAACCCTGTACAAAAACTCCACCCTGCGCATTGGCTAATCAACACAAACTCGCATAAACTCACCTTAACAAATGTTAGGGTGAATGCATGATAGTAATAATAATAATAATAATAATAATAAACTATAACTTTTACAAGGTGCAATAAAACAAATGTGGACAAATGACATCTGCCTAATTTAAATGGGAAAAATACAACAAAATAATCATAACATAAAAACAAAATTATAGTTGAAAGCAAGTCTATAGTCATATAAAATATCATCCAATCCCAAACAACAAGACTCAGAACTACTGTAAATCCAGACTTTATTCTACGGCAAAATGATTCATACAGCACATGGACTAATTCAGTTTAGTAGTCCAAATTGTATCAGAAGGAATATAATAGACAGACTGCATATTAATTAAGGCCCAAATTAGTAGGGTTGTAATGTGTGTTGACATGCACCCTCCCCCTGTAAAGACCTTTGTCTCTCTTGTGAGGTTTTTGTAATGGTGTGAATCACAGTGGCCATCCCATACACAGTGATACATGACATTACAAAAACCTAACCTGCTACAGTATGTAGCTGCACAGGTTCTCCTTCGCAAAACATGCTGAAACAATTGTTCCATTCATTTGACTTCATTCAAAATCAACATAGGATGACCATTGTAAGCATTTGTTTTGAAATGATGAATTCACATTGTTTCTTTGCAGCAACTTGCTAATTAGATGTTAAATACCCTCTGTAGAGATGCTGCAGTGCATCTGTATTTAGGACAATGTTGAAAGAAAAGTCTTTCAATGACTTTATGACTTTGGTGTATATTTGTGTGCTTCCCTGCACAGTGTCAGCATTCGGGTTGCAGGTTTTTGTTGTGGGCTAGACTACCATGAAGTATGGTCCACTATTAATATTTCATTAATAATATGAATCTAGGTACCCTTTCAATGTCTGCAGTGAATAGTATGATTATCAAGAAAATATTTAACAATTTATTTAATTTTCTTAATCTCAAATACATCATTTCATGCATTGTTGACTTCATTTGTGTGGTTTCCATGGTTTTGAAATCATACATTATCATACATCATACAATCTTACATTTCAAAATTTCCCAATTTGACTAAAATAATATTTCAATTAATTACTTCCAATGAGGGTTTTTTTTTCATTCTATGAATTATGGTTATTGTGCATTAATGACTGGTATTTTGCAACATTTATGAGCCCATTTCATTTTTATTTTTATTTTACATAAAGTTCCAGTACTGCAAATCATTCATGTGTAGCATTGTTTGCCTGATTGACAGCAGAGAAGTGATACTGTCCGGTCTTTGACACCACATGGTTTTTGTCATGGCATGTAACACTGTGCTGCCCCCGTATAATCCACAGTGACACATGCCCTTTCAAAAACCTCCCCACACTGGCAAGAGACTACATCACTTTCCAATTTGGTCAGTGAAACAAATTATTGTTTCTGTTGATTTTGCTTGGATAAAGGAGTGAAAAAAAGTTTTTACAAGACATTCAGTGGAGAAAATTCTGTATTTGTATGTGTGTGTGTGTGTGTGTGTGTGTGTGTGTGTGTCATGCCAAATACATCATCATGCCAAATACAAATTACAAAATACACAAAAGTAATAAAGTACATATTTCAGATACATTTAATCAAAATACTGGCCATCTCCACTGATATATTTGATTAGCAGAACATAGATCTGATATAAAATCTGAGGTTACATGGACAGGAATTGAGAGTTCGTAGACTGACTATAAACTCCACTGATATACCTTTATTAGATTTTCATCAGGTCTGGTGAAGATCCATGTCACATCGACATGTTGTATTGAAAATCTAATAAATGTGTATGAATGGAGTTTATAGTGTGCGGGTTTTACTACTTCTCTACGACTGCTGGATAGCCTGACACCTTCAAGTTTCAAGTTTATTTTCCATTTACATAGAAATGCATTAGTTTAATGTGAGTATATCTATACATCTACATGAACAGGAATACCATACTGTATAGTCAGATACATTTTTATTAGTGTATGCCTACAAACCCATCTTGTTTAAAACATTTTGTAATTATAATCAATAATTCCAATTACCATTAATATAGTAATAGTAAAGAATTTGGTTTAGATGGTTTGAAGGTGAGAAGGGCCCTGCCTAAGATTCTCTCTCTCTCTCTCTCTCTCTCTCTCTCTCTCTCTCTCTCTCTCTCACACACACACACACACACACACACACACACCAGTACTATGTACAAAAACGATCATAAACTCATAAACTAAGTCCAGTTTCAAAGCAAGTGATATCAATATGAAATGGTATAATCAGGGTGCGATTTGTAAAGAAAACAGAAGGGGGGATATTTTTGGAATGCATTTTTACTGTGCAATATCTTACATAAGGAGGTATGAAAAAGAAAATAGCCAAACCCATTTCATTCACATATTATTTTTCCCCCAAAGATTTCTATCCATATAAGTTGGAAAAAAAAAAAAATTTTTTATACAATCTTAAAGTTGTGTTTGAAGGCTATTTGTCTGTGAGGAGAGAGAGAGAGAGAGAGAGAGAGAGAGAGAGAGAGAGAGAGAGAGATATGGGAGAACACCATGAGAATTAGCGTACCTCTGCACAAGCTGCACAAATGTACAATTTCAGCATTATAGTTATAGTCTATCCAGACTGCTTTTGTATAAGAAATCAATTGTCAGTGTTGGTGTCAGAACCGTTGGCTGCTGCCTCTGTCAACTAGGTTTCAGTCGGAGGTTTCAGTTTGTTAACAGGATGCAGAAGCGCCTGCTGTGGTCAAGATTGATTCCTGTCTGTTACATAAATATTAACCAGTAAGGATGTTGATAGCCACAAGACCAAAATTCATACACATTATTTTATTTCTGTTTTGATAGTCCCTATTATAATTTTTAACTCATTTAAGGTAACAATAGATTCATGATGTATTAACACATTTAAAATAATGAATAATTATTGCACCTATATTGTGCACCAATATTGTACAAAGAGTAACTATGGTCCACTTAAGCTTTAATTGCTTCTCATGAGGTGGTTTATCAACTGTGATTCTTAACAGTGCTATGTGTGGTGTTTTGTTTTATCAGTCCTTGGACTTTTGTTCTTCAGTATTTCAAATATATTATCTCTGTTGATTCAAAAAAGCCTCAACACATAGCTGTTTTAAGTTTTTTAAGGTTGAAAATGGTACAATACAATACCATGTTAAAGCAATTTTCCATGATTTTAAATTAATGTAATGAATTGGAGTGTGTTTTTCATTCTATGTATACATTTTTTTAGTTACTGACATTTCAGATTTTCTCTGTCTGCAGTTACACTACATCGATTTTGTGAATAATGTTCCCTTATTATGAGGCACAGAGGCTTGTGGCAATTCAGCAGAGGTTTTTGTAATAGCACATATCACTGTGGTTCCCCCCATACACAGTGACATACACTCATACAAAAACCTTTTGTCTGATGCATGGTCAGTTCACTCTGTCTATATACACAGTTTTGTTCTACTCAGCAGAGGTATTTATTTTGCATTATTATTAATAGTAATAACTATACTATTAAATAATTCCACATTCCTCATAGTTTTATGATACATGTTTGTCAATCTTAAAACAGGTTTGCTTTTCTCAATTCCAGAAAAGTTGACATTTTTGGACACAAAAGGTTTCCAACCAATAGCAGTCTGGAGAAACTACACAGAAACTCCTTGAGGGAAGCATTCTAACTCATTCACTTGTTTTCAGTGTCAGTGCAATTTATTACCGTCATCATAGTGGAAGTAAGTTTTTGTCATGGGCTGTATCATTGTGGCTGTTATAGTACACTGTGATACAACCCTGTACAAAAACTCCACCCTGTGCACTGGCTATCAACACAATGCTTTTATCTTAAACAATATTGTTTCTGATTGTTAAGCCTCAAGCTATGTTAAGGTGAATGCAGGGTAATAATAAGAATAAGAATAAGAATAAGAATAAGAATAAGAATAAGAATAAACTTTATAACTTTTACAAGGTGCAGTAAAACAAATGTGGGCCATGACGTCTGCCTTATTTGAATGGGAAACAAAACAAGAAAATAATCATAACATAAAAACATGATTATTATCTGTTCAGTTGGCTCTTAAAAGAAGATACAGAGTTGGATGAAAGTATTTTTTCAGGCAAAGTTTTCCAAAGTTTAGGTGTCCTGACTGCAAAGCCTCAATCATCTTTAGTCTTTAATATAATAGTAGTAATTGTAGTAGTAGTGGTGGTATCAGTCATATAAAATATCATCCAATCCCAAACAGCAAGCCTCAGAACTACTATACATCCAGACTTTATTCTACGGCAAAATGATACATACAGCACATGGACTAATTCAGTTGAGTAGTCAAAATTGTAGTTTATCAGAAGGAATATAATAGTTTGACTGACTGCATATTAATTAAAGCCCAATTTAGGGTTATAATGGCATGCACCCTCCACCTGTAAATACCTTTGTCTCTCTTGTGAGGTTTTTGTAATGGTGTGAATCACAGTGGCCATCCCATACACAGTGATACATGACATTACAAAAACCTAACCTGCTACAGTATGTAGCTGCACAGGTTCTCCTTCGCAAAACATAATGAAACAATTGTTCCATTCATTTGACTTCATTCAAAATCAACATACTGTAGGATGACCATTGTAAGCATTTGTTTTGAAATGATGAATTCATATTGTTTCTTTGCAGCAACTTGCTAATTAATTGCTAATAAATATGTTCTATTTATGTTGGGTTATAGGTTTTTGTTATGGGCTCAAATAGGATTAACTAATATTTCATTAATAATATTAATCTAACCACCCTTTGAATGTCTGCTGAGAATTGTATGATTATCGAGAAAATATTTAACAACTCACTTTATTTTCTTATAATTTAATGGATTGGTGACTTTAATTGGTGTGGTTTGGATGGTTTTTAATACATTTTCACAATTTGACAGACTAAATTTATTTAATTAATTAATTAATTATTTTTATTTGCAATGAGTTTTAGTTTTCTTTCATTCTTTGAACTGAATTTGTTTCAGTTACTCATATGCCAGATTCTCTCTGTTCGCAGTTACACTACAGTGTGCAGTGATGATTGGTATTTTCAAATTGCCAGTGTTTCATTTTTATTGTTACTAGTGCAGTGCCCGTTCGCTTTGAGCCCCGCTGCTGCACAGAGTGCTGTTCGCTTGTTTATTCAAAGTTTATTAATTTTGAACGTGTCGCGTGTCCAATCAGACACTGCACGTCGTTGGGTCCCCAGCAATACACCCACCAAGTGTGAAGTAGATCGGACGAACGGTTCTCGAGATATGCGAAGGACACACATACAGACAGCTTTATAGTATGATGTAATATAATATTACAGTATTGCAAATCGCTCACCTTGTCTTATGATTGATAGCAGAGAAGTGATTTTTTTTTTCATGTTTTTGTTTTGTTTTATTAAATTTTGTTTTGTGATGTGATGTACATGGATGTGATGTCTTTTTTCCAAAAACAATTTTCCTGCCAAGGCAGGACAATACATTTGTATTGTATTGTATTGTATTGTATTGATGTCTTTGACAGAGCATGGTTTTTGTTATGGCATGTAACACTGTGCTGTACCAGCTACTCCCATAACCCACAATGACACATGCCCTTTCAAAAACCTCCTCACACTTGCAGGAGACTTTATCACTTTCCAATTCAATCAATGATAAAGGAATGATTGTTTTTTACAAGACATTCCGTGAAGAAAATTCTGTGCGTGTGTGCATGTGTCTAAATAATCTAAATATTAACATAGCTGAATATATCATGAACTATGATGGCCTAAATTTGTCCCACCTGTGCCAACAATTCACAGTTAACAAGCATATTGATTATTGTCTACAGTAAATCATGTCAAGGTGAAACAAATCAGGGCTTTTTACTGATACTGATGGCATCTAAAGTGAAGCACTGACCGCAAATTTGTCTCATATAAGATTGCTATTCAAAAAATGGGTTTTCTCAAAGTGAATACTTTATTAATTCATTTAAATTCTTCAGCAGAGTCTACATTATATATGGGCATTGAATTGATTAGCTGATGTAAATTGTAGCCTCAATGGCTCTAGTGATTACCATATTATTGCTGGCTATTTTGCTAATGAAATCATTGGGTACTTGTCTATGTGGAATGTGTTTGATTTTTGTTAGAATTTAAATACATTTTGGCTGAGTAAGCTATTAAGCTGATATAATATTGCCGCTCTAAAATGCTGCTCTTCCATGGTTTCTGAAGCCAACTTACATTGCTAGCTAGCCTGATGACGGCAGGTTGCACCAACCAGGAAGTTTGGTGTGTTCCCAATCCTCTCATACAACGCTCAGTTGGTTGTAGCCTGTGCAATATTGAAATTATACTTATAATATAAAAACATTTGTATAGTTTTCCACCTTTTTTTTTATTGACATCAAAATGTAGCTACCCATAAAACTCACTGTGTGAGTTTGCACAGATGAAAGGAGTAAGATGTTTACATGCAACAGTAACCAGTAACCCGACATCGTCATCAGAGTATCAATTTAAAGCCCCAATCCATAGTTTTAGGAATTCTGAATTCAACAGGACCTATTTTATTTGACAGAAATATGCTTAATAGATTTAGCTATAATTTTCAATTAATTTAATGAATTGATGTATTTTATTTGTTTTAAGTGTTTTTCATTCTATGTATTAAATTTGTTTCACTTACTAATATTTCAGATTTTCTCTGGTACTACATTATGCATCGATGACCGTTATTTTCAAACAATTCTGAGCCTGTTTTATTTTTATGTAATATATGTAATATATTACATACAAATAAAATATATGTATGTAATATAAAGTTCCAGTATGGCAAGTTGCTCATTCATATGTAGCTGCTTGCCTTATGACAGCAGAGAAGTGATATTGTCCGGTCTTTGACACCACATGGTTTTTGTTATGGCATGTAACACTGTGTGCCATAACCCGAGCTATAATAGTAACCACAATGACACATGCCCTTTCAAAAACCTCCCCACACTTGCAAGAGGCTCCATCATTTCCAAACTTGGTCAATGAAACACATTTTTGGTTAAAGAGAAAGCAACAGAATGCATTCCAAAATAAATAAAAAAATAAATTAATTTGATGAATTAACAACAAATCACTATACTCTCAATTAGTGAAGTCAGAAATCTAAATAATAAACATAGGTGAAAATATGATGGATCCATATGATGCTCAGTTGGTTGCAGCATAATGTGCAATATTTTAAATAATACTTGTAATATTTGAATGTTTTTCCACCTTATAGACAGGTGCACAGGGCTGTTTCAAGTGCGGGTGTCTGTGCTGCCACATCCATGGGATGGGTCATGCTGCATGGGACATATGAGCTTGTGGCTATGTTTCAATGCACAGCTATCGGCCACGAGGTCTTTATCGGGTTAATGTGAACATGAACCTGCAATACCTTGCGACTGAGTTTCCCTGTTGCCATGAATAAGCCAGTTGACAGAATATTCCTGTCCACCTGCAGTGTCCTGCTCACACAAAAAACAGTCTGGCAAAGTATAACCGGCTACCCTCTTTGACTGAGCGGTAGGTTATTTTGAAAACAGGGGAAATAAATGATGATCCAAATAGTAATAGCAGCCTAAGTTCTGCTCCCCGCTGTGTTTTTTAATTGACCCATAATATTCGTTGTGTGAGTCTGAGTTTGAGCAGATGTAAGGAGTAAGATGTTTACATGCCACAGTAACTTGTTTGATATGAGAGTAAACTATAGGCATCTTAACCAGATCTCTCATATTCAGAGTATCAACTTAAAGCCCTAATCCAAAACTGTAGGAAATCTGAATTTAACAGTACCCATTTTATTTGACAGAAATCTGCTCTATAAATGTATCTATAATTTTCAATTAATTTAATGAATTGATGTATTTTATTTGTATTCAGTGTTTTTCATTCTATGTATTAAGTTTGTTTCAGTTTTCTCTGTTTGCAGTTACAGTACATTATGCATCGATAACTGATATTTCCAAACAATTATGAGTCTGTTTTATTTTTATGTAATATTAAGTTTTAGTATTGCAAAGTGCGCATTCAGTTGTATCCTTGCTTGCCTTATAAGAAGTGATATTGGTCGGTCTCTGACACCACATGGTTTTTGTTATGGTGTGTAACACTGTGCCACCCCCCCAGTTATAGCCACAGTGACACATGCCCTTTCAAAAACCTTCCCACACTTGCAAGAGACTGCATAATTTCCCAGCTTAATAAGTGAAGCATTTTCTTTTTTTTTAATAATCATTTGAGAAATTAACTACCAATACCAAGAAAAATGAAATGACTGCAAAAGAATGAAGAGAAATCACTACTCTCAATTACTGAAGTCAGAAATCTAATTAACACAGCCTAATATATAATGAACTATGATGGCCTCAATTAGTCCCCCCTCAGCCAACAATTTAAAGTTAACAAACATATTGACATATTGATATTGTCTACAGTAAATCATGGTCAAGGCTAAACAAAGCAGTTATGAAAAAAACTAGGACTTTTTACTGACACTGATGGTGGCTAAAGTGCAGCACTGACTGTAATGTAACCCAAAACCGCGTTACTTGAGAAACTGGGTTAAGAACAGAATTCTCTGTGCATGTAAACGCAGTCAGTGACTTGTCTTGATAACATATTCATCACTGTGCTTTGGCCATAATTGTAGAAAATATGAAAATGTATCTTGATACAAATTATTTTTTAACTCATGCCAAATAAAAGTTACAAAATTTGGAAATTAATTAAATACATATTTCAAATACATTTAATTTAAATATTGCCCATCTCTGCTGATACATTTGAGTAGCAGAGTATGCATCTGATATTTACTAAAATGAAAGGTTACATAAACAGGAATACCAGTTTGATAATTTTTTATTGGTTAATGCCTACAAACCAATCTTGTTTTCTACATTTTCTGATCATAAACAATAAAACAATTTCTTCTTAACCAAACTGTAGTGATAATATAGAATTTAATATTTAACCTAGATGAAGGTTTGAAAGCCAGAAGTGTTGGAAGGCCCTGAGATTCTCAGGCTGCAGAATTTCTCCTTTGGAGAAATAAATAGTCTATCACACACACACACACACACACACACACACACACACACACACACAAAACAGAGATACACATTACAGTGGTCAAGGTGATGTAACATTCAAGATGATATAAAATTGCACATAATTCTGTCAGTACTGACAAAATGGATGTAATCTCAGGTATTAGTAGTAGCTGTAGTAGTAGTGGTGGTTAGCAAGGTCACCTCACAGCAAGAAGAGACCAGGTTTAAGTCCTGGTCCTCTCTGTGTGAAGTTGTCAAGTTCTCCCTGTGTTTATGTGGGGTTCCTCTGGGCGCTCCTGTTTCCTCACACATCCCAAAGACATGCAAGTCAGGTGGACTGGAGACTCACATTCACACCATAGGTGTGACCATGGTGACATTCACACTATAGGTGTGAATGTGAGTGGGAGTGTCTGTCTATGTGTGTTAGTCCTGTGATGGACTGGTTTCCCTGTCTTCTGCAGATACTGGGCTATAGGCTCCAGGCCCCTGCAACCCTGAAAAGGATTAGAGATTAGATTAAAGAAAATGAAGGAAGGAATACTTATTATCAGTAGTAGTGGTGTTCCAACACAGTTCTTTCTTTGTATTGACTTTGTAATGACAATCCGACTTTAACTAGAAAGCACCGTAAAACTATCAGCAAATGAAAGCAACATCTTCATGTCTTGTGTCCCCCATCACACGTCCTCCCCAGATACTTATAAGGTTAAAGTTGATCTTTTCATGCACTCCAACATGCTACTGCAGGTTACCCCACTAGATGCCAGTCTTCGCTAGCTTTTTGACTTCTATTTATCAGCTGGCACAAGCTGGCACAGCTGCCACAAGCTCTCCACCACATTAACAAGTTGATACAATAAAACATTTTGTGACAAATGACAGTCGATCTGATAGTGTGATATTACTCTCAAGAAGAAAATATTAGACCATTATTCTAGAAAATTATTCTAGACATCTTGAAGGACAATAATGTACATAAGGTGAATTTATGCATTTCAGGGTTGCAGGGGCTGGCGCCTATCCCAGCATGCATTGGGCAGAAGGCAGGTCGACACCCTGGACACCTTTCAGTCCATCGGAGGACAAGTTGGATTTATATCTTATTAATAAAAAAAAAATAAAAATAAAAAATACATACATAGAAGTAACTTTGCATGAGTCATAAAACAGAGAAAAATCTAATAGAGGTCATAGACATTTAAGGCTTTTTCATTAGTACACAATCAGAACAGCAATACATAGAAACAATAGAAAAGCATAGTTCTGTGCAACATCTGACCATACTCAGGCATCACCTTGGAGGCTACACCACCACTTTTGACAGGTGAATCCCATTGGCTAGCTAGGACTTCTTGGTTTTTGACTGGTAAATTTGAAACTTTGGAAAATAGAAATCCTCCTAGACATACTGGTGTGCCAAAAAATATTGCTCTGTCCCCGAATTGATTTTTGCTTTCTCATCATATATCTATATGTATGCAGTATAATGTTCCTGAGATGAAAATTACCTCTAAATTTTGCTCAACATGCTGGATGAAGTAATTTTTATGTTAAATTTCAGCAATTTGAAGTTTCCCTGATTGAAAACTGTAGAAGTTGGAGTGGGGAATTTGAGAGAGGCAAAGTGAAGGTTCATGTTGGGATGTTTGTCTGTCTCTCCTTTTGTCCTTTTATATGACATTTTAGAATAGGACAAAATCTATAATTATAGAACAAATAAAGAGCATTGCAGAAAATACAACAAATAATACAAATGTGATAAATGTGCATTATTTGCTGTTCAGAAATATGTACCGGCTCATATACTAAGATATTATACACTTGGCTTTCCCCAAGAACATCTCAGTTCAGCTTTAATGTCAGGACAGAGGGGAAGGGGCCTCTGAGGCGAAGCTGTTGCTGTCAGATGAGACCAGGAAGCATGGATGTGGGAGGAGGAAGAGGTCCGGCCATGACAGGGCTAGCTTGGTGACCACTCTGAACATGACCTCAAGAATTTCTGTGCTGTAGACGCCCTGTTGAGAGATTCTCTAAATTGAGAATCACACCTCTTTATCGGTCTCATCTTATTTCCTCCTCAACACTTTGTGTTTCCTTCACATCTCCCTCATTCTCTGACATTAGCTGATCTTTGGTGCCAGGTGATGTCACCTTCTAGAGTACAAAAGGTGGTGACATCACCCGGCACCAAAGCCAATTGGCAATTTCAGTAGCATGCTTTTTTACCATTAGATGTCAGATTTGGGTTTAACTGTCTTTAACTCTTTATCTGAGTGTTGGGAAGTTTTACACATCTCTTATTAGAATGTGTCTACATATAGAATATAAAAGCTGAAATTTTATTTTGCATTTTCTTATGCTGGACCCCAGTAAGCCACACTGCGGGCACCCCACAATTACAGCACTTTGGCTGAACTCCATCTCTAAATTTCCCACATTCATAACTACTGCTAATTGCAGAGCCATGTCTCCCTCTTGTGGACGATGTCAGTAATACAGGGGATCAGTAAGACTACAACTGATGCTAGAATGTGCCGCTCCAGAGTAAATAATGCTTCATATGAAGCACTTTAAAAATAATTGACTTGCAAGGTTGTGTAATCACTAGTTTCATTTTAATCAATGAGGTTAAAGTATGACAGACTTTACTCTCAAAATCTGACATTTTATTTTTCCATCCAATGTTAGACTACCAACATAGTCTGAAGATAAATGATTATAGTATAAACAAATAATATAGAATACAGTAAATGAAATATGCAAACATAATGAACATGAATTAACCAAACTAGTTATATGGCTTCAAACATAAAAATCCACATGCAGGTCATAAAATAGGATAGGATCCTGGGGTCATCATTTAGTCTGAAAGGAAAAATGGGAAATCTGTCAGGTATCTGTCATCTGCTGCCACTTTTGTTTAAGTCATGTGCACAAGGTTAAGACAAATGCAACACTTTTAATGTACGCATATATAAAATAGAAAGATATACTAAAATATCAATGAGGGAGAGAGATATACTGTATATACTGTATGTGTGTGTGTCTGAGAGAGAGAGGGACATCATACAGGACATCACACAAACATTGTATTTGCTGCAAAACCAACTTAAACATTCCAAATTCCATATTCTCACCTTAATGAGGGTCATCAAGATGCTATAGAGGATGGAGACGAGGAAAAGCAGGAGGAAGGTGAAAGTCATGTACCAGTTCCCCTCGCCCAAGTCTTGATTGATAGCATCATGATTGTTCTCATCAACGAAACAGCCTTCCTCCATGATCTCTATGAAATGGATTGAAATGAGATTTGTGAGTTGACTATTATCAACATTGAAATGATGACACTACAAGCCAAAAAGGATGTCCACATCTTTGTAAGACTGCTAAGAGGTAGAAAGTAACAAACTAATCCATGCAGTCTCTTCCATTATGAATCATTATTTATGCAACATTTCAGACTTATAGACTTATCACATTGAGTGACAAAGGTGTGATGCATAAAGCATAACATGCCAGTGAATGGAGCAGGTGTATAACAATACTCATCCAACAGTGCAAAACGATGATTAATCCAGGAGGCTGCCATCTTTATGGCCCTGGTCCATTAATTTGCACAGGAGCTTTTTGACTGTCTCAGTCTTTAATATGCAAGAAAACAAACTGAAAACAAAAGGTTATCGGGCATAGAACCGCTACACTGTGGAACAGACTGCCCGAGGAAATTGATGTAACAAAGTCAGTGTCTTCTTTAAAATCATTTCTCAAGACACACTTTTACACACCGGCCTTTATGCAATTGTTTTTCTTGTCTTTAATCTTGTGTTGTTACCCTTATTGTTTGCTCTATGTTTTGTTTCTCTCACTCTCTGTAAAGCACTTTGTAAACTCTGTTTTTTGAAAAGTGCTATGTAAATAAAGTTTATTATTATTATCATCAAACTGGCACCTGGTTTGGATATATTCAGGGCCAAGGTGATGGTTGCGTGCGTCACCCTGCAGGTGTAGACCGCCCCAGGTAGCCAGTCGACTGGGGACAGACGAAGTCGGCTTTGGATGCTGAATTTTCCCTTTGGGCCTCTGTGGGGTTCACTGGTGTTGTAGTCCAACAGGTGTGGGGTGTCATCATGAAGCCAGGTGATGTTGATGGATGCAGGGCTGAAGCCATACACCAGGCACACAAGCTCACCAGCACCCTGCAGCAAGGTGGCTGCAGGTTTGGAGGGGGTCACTGAGGCTGGGGAATATAGTCACACATGTTGTTATGAATTGGTACTGAGGTAGGTCATAGAGAAGGAATAATGGTGAAATATCAACTAGGCATATTGGAGATTATTTTTTTATCAACATGTCAACAGGCTGATACAGTGGTGGTCGACTTTCAACAATAAGTGATGAATTATTAAAGAGTGATAATGGGGGAGTTATTTGAGCAAAGTGATGATTGAAAAATACAAATGATGTAGGCTTTGTTCACAGTTATCGAACTCAGTAGAAACAATTGGTAACAAATAGAGCAAATAGTATATCACCCACGTCTGCTACAAGTCATCTTGATATATTACATATGTACAATTATTATGAATATGACCAGATGCTTAATGTACTGGCAAAACTGCATGAAGAGTTATCTGTATCATTTGCAGGAATGGCGGGAAACAAGCATTGTTTTGGAGGGAGGTCGCAGATAAGAGAGAGTACCTATCCATTCATTCACAGTCTTGATCTACATATACTTTTGTACAATTTTAGAAGGTAATATCACTCTAACATGTGATGGACAACACCAAGATGGACAAGATATTGATTCTCTGCTTACCAAACACATCCTCTATGGTGCGTTTGAGTGGCTTTTCAGATGACTCGTGTTCGACGACACAAGAATAGGTGGATTCCTGGTCCCGCTCAGTTTGGGACGTGTTCAATCTGCTGCTCATTGAATAAGTGTTGCTGCCTGTGTATTTCCAAGCAGGGCTGTTGGTGTAGTGAGATAATGGCAGCCTGTGGCCATCCTTCTCCCAGTACACTATGATGTTAGACGGGGAGAACTCAGAGACTAGGCAAACAAGTGTGATGATGTTTGACCCTGACAGTTCAGAGTCGGTTGGCTGTATTATCTTCACAGTTGGTGGATTTAGGTCTTGAGAAACACAAAAAGAGGGGAACAGTTAACAAGGGTTTGTATTTTGGCTTTTTCAATTCAATCATTTTATCACAGTAGGCAAAAGCATACCTTTTACCATGGAGAGCATTATTATTAATTTGTGATGCAATCTCGCCTTCTTATATTGAACTTGCCAGAAATTCTGAATCAGTATTAAGCAATCACAAAGGAGTCAAGTTTATGATTGTCATGTGTGATGCTACCTTTGCATTTGCTTATATGCTCCTTGTAGCCCTGGCTGGAACATCGGTGCTTTCCCTCACAAGACACTTGTGTATATGCATGCCAAGCCTTTGCTGATACATTCAGGAAGCTCTGCATAGTGTCTGTCCCATTGCTGTGACTCAGTGGTGCTTCTGTGAGCACATTCAGAGAAGATGTGGTGCCACCCACTTTCCAGGTGATGGAGAAATCCTCAAGATTTGGACCAACCAGAAGACAGGTGATAGTCACCAATCCATCTTTGTGCAGCTCCTGGGGAGGTGGGCCCTGAACATGAACACCAACTGTCTGAGATGATGCTGGAGTCACTGAAAAAAACATGAAATGGTGTTTAAGTTTTTTCCCTTTACAGTGTCTGAAAAAAAAACAGCTGAAGGTTCCAGTAAATAAACATTTTGATGTACTCCACCTTAAACTAAAAGGACTATTAGTAAAATATGGGCTCATTTTATTAATGGATGTTTCATAAATTGTGTAAAATGTGAAATAATTTTCTTATTTTGCGGGTGGCTGAAATTGTTTCTTTCCTTTTTGTTGAATTTTACCTGAACAGAGGCTGATGTTCTTTCTGACTGTTTTGTGTAAAGACTTGTCAGACACTTCACAAGTAAAGACCTCCCCGGTTTTCCACTCTGTTTGAGCGACGTTCAGATGACTGGTTACTGACACACGTCCATCTGCACCCATTCTGATGTCATTAGTTGATGCAGATCTATGCTGAGACCCAGAAAGCCATTTAATTTGAGGGTTAACGCCCAATCCAGAGCATATGAGTTTCTGTTGTCCTGATTCTTCACTGGGGTCTAGAAGGAGCTCCATTGATGGGTCGCCTAAATATCCCACCACAAAAAAACATATATGGTTAAATCATAACTAAAAGAGAGTGATAAAAAGGGAATTGACAACAACAGACTAAATATTATTGAGGAAGAGAAGAATAGTTGGCCACCCACCAAAAATATTCCCAGTTGGGTTTGACTGCCAACTGTTGGAGAAGCCTTGGGTCACTTTGCAGGTGAAAGTTTTGTCTTTACTCCACTGACTTGAAGGGACAGAGAAGCGTCTAGCGATTGATTGGAAGCCTTGGGCTTCAGGAAGATCAACATACTGTTTGTCAGAGATGTCAACATTGTTGGCCTGAAATGTGACGTAGAGGTCACTGGAGGAGAGTTGTGTGATGTCGCACTCCAGCACAGCACTCTCTCCCTTCAGCAAATCTGGGAGAGATCTCCTGATCTGCATTGATGGAGCTGCAGCTGCAGGCCCTGAACGACACACACAGGAAATGATGCAGCATTTCTTTTTGTTTTCAGGTCTTCAATTGTCACATGACACCTGATTTTCATTTTGTATATCTCTCTTACCTGTAACGCTCACAGTCTCCTCAGTGGATGAGAAGCAGCGATGTTCAGCTCTACATGTTATGTGGTTGATTTTCCTCCAGTCACTTGGAGGAACTGTTAGGTTGCTGATGATATGAGTTGTGTTTCTGACCTCGTTCACTGTGTCACTGTCTGGTACTTGCTTATCCATCAGCCAGGTCACCTTGGCAGCATAGACAGTGCGGACCAAACACGTTGCTGTGACCTCAGTCTCTGCCGTCATTACTGTCTTGAAGCTGGGGATCTCCAGAAGAATGGAAGGAGGTGAGCTTGAATGAGCTGGCAATGGAAAGTACAAGGAAAAAGAAATGTCTTAAATTATGACACCAGAGACAATCCTGAATAAATTACTTTACTCACATTGACTTAAGCTGTTTGTTACAATATATTAAGGCCATATTTGACATTAAACTTTCAGTTCAATCTGAATAACCTGTTTGACTGGGAAAAGTGGGGGCATTTTTTTCTTATTTTGCAGTTGGTTTAGGTTGTTACTCTTGTTATGTTTTCATTTTACCTGAACAGAGGCTGATGTTTTTTCTGACTGTTTTGTGTAAAGACTTGTCAGACACTTCACAAGTAAAGACCTCCCCGGTTTTCCACTCTGTTTGAGGGACGTTCAGATGACTGGTTACTGCCACACGTCCATCTGCACCCATCCTGATGTCATTAGTTGATGTAGATCTATGCTGAGACCCAGAAAGCCATTTAATTTGAGGGTTTAAGCCCAATCCAGAGCATAAGAGTTTCTGTTGTCCTGATTCTTCACTGGGAGCTAGAAGGAGCTCCATTGATGGGTCGCCTAAATATCCAACCAGAAAAAAAAATATAGTTAAATCATAACTAAAAGAGAGTGATAAAAAGGGAATTGACAACAACAGACTAAATATTATTGAGGGAGAGAAGAATAGTTGGCCACCCACCAAAAATATTCCCAGTTGGGTTTGACTGCCAACTGTTGGAGAAGCCTTGGGTCACTTTGCAGGTGAAAGTGTTGTCTTTACTCCACTGACTTGAAGGGACAGAGAAGCGTCTAGTGATTGATTGGAAGCCTTGGGCTTCAGGAAGATCAACATACTGTTTGTCAGAGATGTCAACATTGTTGGCCTGAAATGTGACGTAGAGGTCACTGGAGGAGAGTTGTGTGATGTCGCACTCCAGCACAGCACTCTCTCCCTTCAGCAAATCTGGGAGAGATCTCCTGATCTGCATTGATGGAGCTGCAGCTGCAGGCCCTGGACGACACACACAGGAAATGATGCAGAATTTCTTTTTGTTTTCAGGTCTTCAATTGTCACATGACACCTGATTTTCATTTTGTATATCTCTCTTACCTGTAACACTCACAGTCTCCTCAGTGGATGAGAAGCAGCGATGTTCAGCTCTACATGTTATGTGGTTGATTTTCCTCCAGTCACTTGAAGGAACTGTTAGGTTGCTGATGATAGGAGTTGTGTTTCTGACCTCGTTCACTGTGTCACTGTCTGGTACTTGCTTATCCATCAGCCAGGTCACCTTGGCAGCATAGACAGTGCGGACCAAACACGTTGCTGTGACCTCAGTCTCTGCCATCATTACTGTCTTGAAGCTGGGGATCTCCAGAAGAATGGAAGGAGGCGTTCTTGAATGAACTGCCAGAAAAAAGGTGTTTGGCCAAAACATGTTAATCTATAAAACCAAAGATTACTAAATAACAACTAACAAATGTTAGACAAACTCGTCAATGTACTAGTATTTCGCTGTTGACTTCCTTTCCTTTTCACTGTGTAAGTTTTGTTGGTAAATACAGAGCAACTTAATATGTTGAACACATTCTATCAGAAACCACAGGGATACGTCACTAATCAATTTGCTTTTCATTTTGCCTTTAGACAAAGAACAAAGAAAAATTGCAATATGAATATATGTGTGTAGGTGATGCAACAATTTCATAGTGTGCTGTTAGACAAAGGAAGCCACACTTACTTGCACAAATACTGATTGATCTTGTGAATTCAACTTTGTTGTGGCTGGACTTGCATGTAAAAATTGAGCCCTTTGCCCACTTGTTCATATCCAGCTCAATCTGACTGCTCAGACTGAAGGTTTTCTCCACTCCATCCACACTTTGCAGCTTCTTTTGGATTGGCACGGTGTTTAGAGCCTGGTTGTCCATTTGCCACTCCACACTCAGCTGGTCTGGAAAAAAGCCGCTTAGGGTGCAGATGAGTCTGACTGGTGAGGACCCGAACTCGCCTTCCCAGACAGGGTAGAGTGTGATGTTTGGAGGTACGACCCTCTGCACTGAGACAGAGCACAGTTTATTTTTTTAACAGTCAGTTCAGTCTAAACGTTTGATGGATT
The DNA here is from genome assembly GCF_048128805.1 of Centroberyx gerrardi. NCBI lineage: Eukaryota > Metazoa > Chordata > Actinopteri > Beryciformes > Berycidae > Centroberyx > Centroberyx gerrardi. Next base: position 14,540,987 of record NC_136003.1, on the reverse strand, counting down.
GTGTACATTTTCAAAATCCTGAGCTGATTTTGATCTCTAAGCAAGTTATACATACCTTTAGATTTTGGTCAACTAACCATCTCTACAGTCTCAATCCTAAGTGTAATATCCTTGTGCTTAGGCTAGATGGCAGAGTTGTACTTTTACACTGGCTGGTGCTTAAAGTCAGGTGGAGATGGAGCTGGAGGTCTGTTGCACAGATGTTGCAGCAGGACAGGGCAGAGCGATCAGGGCAGGCAGCAAGCGGAAGCATTGAGTAACACCCAGGTCCCAAAAAAGCACCCGAAATACAGAAGTGAAACATGACACTGAGCAACGGTGCATCACAGACACCAGGTGTGAAGTCTGGTCACGCCAGTAAGGGAAATATACTGACAATTTAAATATCTCACAACTGTTTACATACGAGTTATCTACCCGATTTTGTTACATGACTTCTCATGACTTCTCAAAGTTTTAGTTCTCTGGTCTATTATTACCACCACATTGTAATATCTTTGTATTTGCATATTGACTTGAACACGGTCTGTTGATTCCAGGTGCTGGAGAGCTGATGAACAAAACTGATGCAGGTAATACAGTCAAATATCCAAACAAAAGTAAAACATTTAAAAAAAAATAAACATTATATACTGTTGAGTGATATTTATAGATCATTTAAAAGTAAAACTGGAAATAATTAAATAAATAAAAATAAAATACAAATAAAATAACTATCTCACTAGTGGAAGAGAGAAAAAAGTTTGCGGATCAAACACAATTGCTTAAATGGTTATTTTCAGTTAAATGTTTATTTTCAACAAGGACATAACTCTATATAATTAAAATGAGAAAAAATGCAATAGTGAATAGTTACAGGACACTATGAATACAGTAAGGATTAATATGTGAAAATATGAGAATATGTTTTTAAACAGACAGTTCATCACTTTTTTTTTTTCATTTGACCTGAAAAGAAGAAAAACAGAAAAAAAAAATGTATCAGCACTATTATATCAAAAACAATCAAATCACTACTACTACTTATGACATTTCATTAATACATTTCTTAAATTGTTGGTTATAATGCAGTATTAGTCATATGTGCATCATAAGCACATTACAATTACATCACAGCTGCATTAGAAAATGTCATAATACACTATAATAAATGATGAATCTGGTAAGAGGTGGGAATGAGGAACATAGTAAGTAATATATTTACTACTGGGACCTCTATATTTATTTTTTGCAACATATTATCACCTCATAAGTTCATTAAAATTACATCACAATGGCATCAGAAAATGTCACAATACACTATAATTCATTATTAATTTGGTAGGACCAGATTATGAGTTATGAGTAATGTATTTGCCACTGAAACCGATATATTTATTTTGTTTGTAAGACATCAAATGTATTAGGAGGTGTGGAATTCTTGTAAGTGTGGTAATGGAAACATCACATCATCGAAAGTAAAGTGAAATCAACTACATCATTATTAATTTTTCAATGAGTTGTAAAATAATTGTTGCATGATATAATATACTGTACCAGACAAAGTTTTGGATCAGGTTTCAATTAATTCCAACATTTGCTGTGTTGATTTGAGAAATTATATTAGCTCAATTGGCAAAGGAAAAAAAAAATCTTTTGAATGATACCAAAGAAATGCATATAACATTGATGGTAGGGCTTTTGGTGCAGTTGTGTCACAAATCTGTAAGCAACGATGGTTGGTGCCATCATGAAGGTCCAATGGAGAATTAGCTGTGTTCAAATTACAGTTAAATATAAAATGACTAGGCAAGAAAAAAGAGATGTGAAAAAGATTGTGGTGGTGTCAGTGTAGGTCCATTTAGTGGTAGGTGTCAGTGGTAAATACATTACTTATAACGGTCACATAACCAAGTCAAACCATAGAATTTGAATGTATGGAATGATCATTCCCATTCAAGTCTTTGGCCGGTACACTTACACACAGACATTATGCACTTAAAATGTCTGCCATAGCATGTTTGATAATGTCATGGAAGTCGTTGTTGATTTGGTGCATGAGACTCAGAACGCCAATATTATTTGGATTAACATTCCAGTGGCAATAGTGATGAACATTCTAACCTTCTGAGTCTCATGTTCTGTACACACATGGGACAATGTTCATTTACATGATAACATTATCAAAATTCTATGGAAGCCATGTTAGGTAACCAAAGAACATTATGATCATCATGATACCATGATGACCATGATGGAAGTGTCCTTTCTATCCATTCAAGTTCTGTGAGTCAAACTATATTCATAAGGCATAATGACATGTTCTGATGCAGTTATGATGGAATTATAACATTCTCATGATGAGCATAGGATGACTTCTAATGTTTTATAACCAACAATTCAAGTAAAGTTACTGATATTACTTCTATTGCAGCTACCCTTTAATGACCTTATGGTCATCATTGTCTAACATCATTGTTGTTTGAATAATAATTAAACAAAGCTTTTCTTTATCCAGTTATTCAGTCTAATTGTTTTGGAGTATACAGTTAAATTAAAATTAAAACACATTATACCTATGCTGCATGGAACCCTAACTTTTAAAACCATTACTACCTTGATAGCAGTGGTTCCAATGCTGTACAGCAGAGTGATGAGGAAGAGGATGATGAAGGTAAGGGCTGTGTTGTCCATGCTATCTTGGTCTGTCTCCATGGCATGACCGCATTGGTTGTCAGTCAGAAACGGAACCTCACACTCACAAACTGCATATAGAGATGAAAGTGGTGTTACATTGGCAGTCACACCTATGGTTCTCTACTGGACTGGAAATTGAAATGTTTCATTGGGACTGTCCTATAAAGACTGCACAATCTCTTATGACCCTATAGATCTGCTAACAAGACAGTTTTGGTATGAGAATGATGTTGTGATGCTATGGAAACAGCTTTGGTAGAAGCTTGATACTTGGTAGTTGCTTCTGACACACTGTGTACGCCCACAAACTGTCTTACCTTTGAAATGAAATAATTAAATGATTAAACACAACATGTTTTGGTCTGAGACCTTGACATGCAGCTTAAAATGGTGTGTGGGTGTTTTTCTGCTGTGTTCTTCTATGCACCTGGCAGTCATTGAGAATAACACTCAGGCTTGCAAAAGACACAACACCCTTTATAAGTATCAATGACCATTCTCTATGAATCCTTCAATCAATATTTTATGGTAAGAAGTGGCTAGACAGCTTTACCTCTAGATTTTCATTGGCACAATTATCATCTATTGGGTATAGTATTGGATATTATTAGTATTATTATCATCATTATTATCATTATTATTATTATTATTAATTAAATCCTTTTTGATATTAAGCTCATCTTTTGTAAAATGGTGGCAACATTAGCCGTTACAATGATCCTGAATTGCTTTTGAAAGACCCCATGTTATGCTGTGGCATGCATGTGGCTTGGCTTGTGAATTGGTATAGTAAATCCTTAATGTGCAGTGATAATTTGAGAGATCACAGCAGCTGAGTTAGATCTGAAACAGACTCTTTTGTGGGAAGAGCAAGACCCAGTAGATTGAACACAAGCACACACAGACAAGGCACAGGAACAATGCTAATGCACCAATTACACATAAAAATGAACAAATATGATTTTGTTGATATTTTTAGGGGCATTTTGTATTCTTACAGTCAGTGATCGGTGTGGTGTGTTTTGAAGTGAATGACATTTTACTGTAGAAAAAATGTTACATTGTTATCACTATACTTTCAGTCATAAATATAATGATATCTACAACCTTGTGTTACCACAGTCTGGAATGCCCAACTTTTTGTCCTATGGTACTGTGACCGTTAACCTTTTTTAAACTTGTATTTCAATTAAACATGTGGCACTCAATGCTCGTTAAATAGGGATATCAACTGCATCAACAGAGTTATGAAGTACATTTTTTATTTTGATTTTGAATCTGCATTTAAAAGACAAACAGCATGTCATATCACAAGCAACAAACATAACAAACAGGGCATAAGACACAGCGACACAACACAACATCTACTAGGCCTTGCAACTTGGGATGTTCATGTTGAGGTTGACCATGTTGGGTTTGTCACATGTTCTCTCCACCACGGACCTGACAATGACTCGAGTTGTGTCCATCATAGACTCATGGTAAACTACACAGCTATACACCGCTTCATTGCTTTTCCACTGGTCATGGCTGAACGTTAGCTGGCCATAAACAGAGTAGAATCCATTATTTTCTATATGGTTTGTGGTACTGAACGCATACATTTTGGAATCTACTGCCATATCATCAACAAGCCAAGACACCACAACCTCCTTCGGGTAGAAGTCTTTCACATAGCAAGTCAGGGTCACCGTATCGTTACTAGTTTGTTCTACTGGCGGCAGCAGAAAAACTGACGGACGCTTAGGCGCTCCTCCTGCAAGCATGAGAGAACAATTAGGCCCTCTTGCCACAGATAATAACACCTCTTATTCTGCATTTCTTCTATAAAATACATTCTACAAAATACATTCATAAAGACATCTCATAAACTTGAATGATCACATGAATGGAAATCTGTCAAAGGCACTCAAACAGACTTTTAATGCATAATTGCTCAACAAAGAAAATTTGCTTACCATTCTTCCTTTCAAAGAGCTTCTTCTTTGGTTCCAACAAATCTGGATGCTCAACAACACAGTAGTATTGTATCCCCTTCCTCCACTCCTCATACGTGACATCAGCCACAATGCTGAAGCGTCTCCTATCTGCAGAGATTTTAGTCTTGTTCTTGTTCTCAAGTATGTTGTTTCCCTGTTGGTCCTGCCACTTAACAGACTCAATGGATCCACTTATCGCAACAACTTGACATACAAGTTCTGCTTTTTTGTTGATAAACATCTCCTCTAGTGAGAGGGGTAAGATCTCTATCTTTTCTATTGGGTCTGGTAATATGGGACCTGTTGACAGAGGAATTAAAGCATTCACTAAACTGTCATGGCTGCAAAACCATTGGAATTGCAATTACAGTTACAAAAATAATAATATTTTACTCACATATTGAGGTGATCACAGTTTCGGTCACATTTCTGTCACCTTGCTTAAACACACAGGTAAATATGTTAGTGTCCCCAGGCAAACCACTGTCCTCTACCTTGAGATAGCTTGCTGCACTGAACAAAGTTCCGTTGGCATTTTTTCCACTTTCAAAAGAAGGTGTGTTGATGATCTTAGATGTTTTGTCGTTGATTTCCTCTCCATTTCTCTCCCATTTGATCTCATGATTTTGTGGTGAAAAATCAATGGCAAAACAGGAGGCCGTCTTTCCTTTACCCACCTCATCATTAGAGGAGACCAACACATTAAGTTGAGTTGGCGGCTTGTGATGCACATCTGAAAAACAAACATATACACAAATATATGTATGCAGAAGCAGGGAATGATATATATGCAGAAGCAGAGGTGAACAATGTGCCACAATTCAGATTAAAACTAGATTCATGTTACTTTTTATACAGCTTTATGGAACTTTAGCATGTGCACATATGGAGTACACTCCTCAGATTAGCACTTGTTAGTCAAGTGTACAGTGATTGTCAAAAGGAAAAACAGCTTGCCATTGTAAATGACAAACAATTTAATGAGTAGAGATTTAATGCTTGCTTCTGCATATACACTGACTGTACAGGCAAGTTAATATAGACAGGTTCAAACCAGCCTTTGACTGAACATTTTTTGAACAGTGAATGTTCATTGAAATAGAGTGAAAGTGCAGGCAGACATGGAAAGGAAACAACATGGGTTATGAAAGTATATGAAAGGAAGCAGAACATATTGCCATAATCTGTATAAGCAGAGTGCAGAGGACAGAGATGAGGAGGAAATAAAATTGACTGAGCCAACAACTCAGTTTGCATGGGCAAGCTTCAGCCTCTCCATTCTGCAAACTCCACCTTACTGTACACCTGCTCACTCAGCACATTATGATTTTTAACAGTACAATATTCATACATATGTAAGGATATTTGATTTTGTAGTAATCGCACTGACAATATATTAGAATTATTATGCTGTCCTTTGTGTCCAATTTGCTGCTATTTTAATGTCTTACAATGAACTAGTCAGGAAACATTTTAGTTATTTATTTCTAAAACACTTCAGTTATTGCTTCCTTTTCTGTGCAAAACATGTATAACTAAACTAAGACATCACTTAAAATTACACTTGGTTCCTCACGGGCATCAATTCACTAAACCCTGAGGTGTGGCAAATTCCCTGCATCTAACATCTGTAAGCAGAATTTACAAAACCAATTTAGTGATTACATTTCTGGGATTAAATTTATTTGGTGAGGTGCACTGCAGTTTCAAAATCTAAAACATTATATGAAAATGCTCTGTATTTGTCACTGTATTCTACTCTATAGCAATTGACCAAATTTGTCCGACATTAGCCCAGTTTTCAATATTGCTGTTAGTACATTTTTGTATAATCAACCTTTTTTTTTAGAAAAATAAAACTGTTATACACTTTACGAATAAAAATGAAAATATATATATTATTAGGACTGATTTAGCTTACTTGAAATCGCAACTTACTATACTTGAAAAATACCTAAATTTCTATGCTGCATAGATTTGCAAACCAATATACTAAACAAGTAAATTAGTTTGATTAAATAAATACATATAATATTTTATATGAATCTTACTTGATTTGAAGATGACATGTTCGTCTCCTGCCACATGTGTCACATTACAAGTAAAATGTTTCTTTCCGTCCCAGTCTGCTCTCCTGACACGGGTCTGGCTGACTCCTGTATACAAGTTGTTTCTCTCAACTGCAGGGTACTGAACAAAGTCGGTCAGGGCAGCTCCATTGGCATCGGCCCAAGCGAAGGTCACTGAGGCAGGAGTGAAGCCGGTGGCGAGGCAGCCGAGAGTGAGCATGTCTCCAGTCCCAGAACCACATTGTGCCAGAGGAAACACTGAGGGGCGAGTTGATGTGGCTGAGAGAGGGAAACAAAGTGTATCATCAAGATATTGAAATAAAAATGAAATGCCATAGTACAGACATTCCTCTTAAATATTGGAGATGGCAAAGAGAAGCCAATTGCAGCTTAATGTTAAACTATCCCATTTATTTGGAGGTTGGTAGTTGAGGAAAGGAACATATTAACCTCCCTCAATTATATTATTTGTGCTAGTTTTTGGTTATCAGTCAATATATTGTAGGTAAATTCAATTCAGAGATTCAACAGTATTCTTAAAATAACCACCGACAATGTTTGAAATTGGTGGAAGGTTTGAATTAAATAAACACCCGTCAGCTTTGCTAATAGCGTCCATGACAGATACGGAACAGTACGGACATTAAATTATTATGAAAACCTATTACTTTTGTTTCACTGATTCACTGATTATTTAAGTTGAGTATTCTTACCTGATGAAACAGTTACTGCTGTTCCCTTGCCCCAGTAGTCAAAAGCACCGTAGCACAGTGCTAAATCTACTTACTGGTTAGTATAAAAAGGCTAAATCTACTCAATAGCTAGTATGTAAGCATAGGTACAGCAAGTCTATACCTTTGCATTTAATTAACAGTGTTATAATATAATATCCACTTCAACAAAATCGCCATAAATTACAATTTTCTACATAATATCTTGTCCTACTGAGAACATTTTTCTTTATCTTTTTTTTTTGTTTTGCTTTTTACACTTACATTTGAATAACGGATATTTTAACTCACACTTGACAAGCTGAGGAATTCTAACTTATTTTCTGTTACAAAAACATAACATTGTACAGTCTGAACCATAACCTAATGTATATTTTAAATGGTACAAATGGTTTAAACTCTTACCTGATGACACAGTTACCATAGTGCCTTTTCCCCAGTAGTCAAAAGCCCAGTAGTCACAGTTATGAGAATCAATTCACACTGCTCACAAAAACTATCACCCCTATTATCTCACATCATACAGTTTGATCAGGCAAGTTGAAAGTTAAAATCAAACTAACATATACTATATCTACCGATAGACCTATATTCCAACTGAATGAAGTCAACTCTACTTCTCACTTTGGACAGATTATTTGACAGATTACAAATTACTGTTAGTTGATTTATCACAAGCCAACAGCTGTGACTACCTGAAAGTAATAAAATATCTACTGATGCGATAAGAATTAGAAATGATAATGTTACATACCTGAGGAGACGGTGACCATGGTGCCTTTTCCCCAGTAGTCAAAAGCGTAGTCACAGTCTAACAAATTAATATCTACTGCATACAAAAACCTATACCCACAGACCTACATTTTTGGTGGTGGGGATTTCATGGCATTCTACCATCTTACAAATACATTTTCTTTGGCTTTTACCAGTTTGGAAGATGAAATGACACACGATTTTTACCTCCAAACTCCAAACCGATTCCAGTGATTATAACAGATAAATCAGTTATGTTGGCTCTTGTCCTCCTGTTTAGACCTATTTCAACATGTTCTACATCTCATTGAAGTACCCGATGTCACAATTGAATCTTCTACAAAAACATGTTATTGATGTTTTTAAATTTAAATCCATACAATTGGAAAAAAATCTGATGACTTACCGGATGAAACTGTAACCATTGTGCCTTTCCCCCAGTAGTCAAAAGCATCGTAACACAGTGTAATATTCTGACATATGCAACATACAAAAACGAGCACCTAAAAGATGCCGTTGATTGACACCACTTAGGTCCAAATACTCTACTATTAAATAATGAAATTATTACAGTTTAAATATGAAAACAAAATAAAACTCCTTTTACCTGTTGTAACAGTCACCGTTGTCCCTTTACCCCAGTAGTCAAAGTACGCGTCGTAGTCACAGTGATTGGTTTGAATAGTACTTCAGTGCAAAAATATTTTTATATTTGAATCATCTAATCAAAGCTATACAATACACTATATTTCTAAGATTTGCTCTCATCTCCATCTCCGTCTACAGTTGTTTGCTGTAGATTGCAACCCAGTTGAAGGAAAATGCGCAATATGTGGACATTAAATCAAATATAAATTGGAAAAATAATAATAGAGTTTTCTTGTCAAAATCTTTTCATTATTACTTACCAGAAGTTACGGTGACTGTTGTCCCTTTTCCCCAGTAGTCAAAGTAGTAGTCACAGTGATATATTGTGACCTGCTTCTAATACAAATACCAAAATTAGTTTAAACAGAGAAAGGCATCCAAGTTCACTGACAAAGCATTTCCTAACATTCTGTTTATTACCCACATCCCTTGAGATATCCATTTCCTGTAACCTGGGTTACATAAAATTATGTTTGTTTGCCCAGAGTTGGTGAAAACTTCCTCTTTTGCTGCTGTATGCTCACACAACCAAAACCTCTGCATAAAAGATAAATTGGATTGATAAATGTTTATTAGTATTAATACATGTGACTGATCCCTGATCAAATATAGCAATACAATTATTGCAGCTGCAATTTTGTTACATTTTCAATACAATTTCCAATGCCAACATGCTCAATTAATGTATCATTGCCACTCTAGGCTAAACAATAAAGAAACATGTTAAATATGCTGCAAAAGACAGCAGTATCACAGAAATAAAATAGTGCTCTTCTGCCATAAACTGGAAATTTTGGCTCAGAGCATTGCTTAGTATACATGATATCTTGACAGCTGAGAATGAGTAGATAAAGAAATATATGAGTAAAAGACTAAAGTTAACTTTGAAATAGGCAGTTCCATGTTTCCCATCTTCTGTGTAAAAATGCATATTGCATCCTTCTCTAACTGCACTATGATTTAGTACAATACTCAGACAAAGCCTGGAAAGATGACCCCAAACTGATGATAACTTTTATCTGGTCTTTCTGACGTATTTCTGCAAACATCAATAAACCATACTGACATGTAAAAGTGTGAAATAAATTGGGGAAAAACACAAACTCAGGCCACCTGTTAGCTATAAACTACATGATATAGAGTTGAGACGTTTGGTTCTGGAAGCGCTTTTGATGCAGATTCTCCAGCCACCACACTGTTTTTCCCACGCTGCAGCCGAGAGCATCATGAGGCAAATTCTGGTCAGGCAGTCAGGCAGTCAGTCAGGTAACGCTTAGTGAGATGATGCGCTTCGTCAGATGGCCTCTAGAGGGCATCTTTGACTGTGAGATGCAGTGTTTCCCTAGCCTGGTAAGACCATCCTGATCACGTGACCTCACATTCTGTTTCGCTCCACGGATCAGTCTGGACTTCCCGCCGCCCACGTCGATTTCTTGAAATTACAATGTAACCGGGCCAATCAGGGACTGCGTCGTAGTTGATGATGTAACTGGGCCAATCAGAGACTGCGTCATAGTTGATGACGTGAAATACAGGCCGCCGCTGGCAAAACAGTAATGGCGTCTCCCGAAGCAACGAGCGTTACCGTTAACGTTAGTAGAGTAAACACAGCCATAAGCGCAGTTATTGCAGAAATAGACTCAATAACAACAATTAAACAAGAACAAGAGTATGCACTAGCAGAGTTTCTCGGCGGAAAAGACGTTTTCGCCGTTCTTCCGACTGGAATTGAATTTGGATTCGCTGATTGGCTGAAGGAGTTTGTCTGTCAAGGCAAGTACTCCCACCCACTGAAATCGATGTGGGCGGCCGGAAGTCCAGACTGATCTGTGGAGCGAAACAGAATGTGAGGTCACGTGATCAGGATGGTCTTACCAGGCTAGTGTTTCCCATACAGAGGCACAAAATCAAAAGTTGGTTAGTGCAGAAATTAATCTAAATCAATCTCTAATGCCTGATGTGCGCATCACGTCATGTCTGTCATGTGGAGATGTACAGACAGCAGACCAGCAGCATTGAACTCAATCCACAGAGTCTCCAGGTGTGAAAACAAAAGTGAAACTTAACATTCCACAGTTAGTAACGGGGATTTGTAGACAGTATCTCGTCTTCGCTGCCCTACAAACTAGGTGATGTCATCTTATGGCATTTAAGTAACGTTAGTTGAATTAGGTCATTGAACCGCATCGCAGTGCTTCAGTGCATCGATTGGAAACACACACGCCGTGGGTCTGTACGAGATCTGTGCTTGTTTCTTTTGCTTCTGTGTTTCAAACGGCACCAAACACTACAATATCCATAACCCTTATAGGCCGTTACTATGATGATAGCACAACAAACTTGCAACTCCAATTTAGTAAGCACACAGACATAGAATTGTAGAACGTATTCATGTTTTTTGCAGAATGTAAAGAAACGGTCAGTATAGCATCATGTTGCTATAGAGATGACAGCTGCGCACCAGCGAGCTAGCCAGCAGTTCTCTGATACCTGCTTTGATAAGTCGTTGATTAAACGTACCTAATGAGTGCCTGCTCTCGTCGACTGAGATGATGGAAAGAAGTAGAATGAAGTGCAATTGTGCACTCCTTTTTTTTTTTTTTTTGCTTTTTGCCTTTATTGTGATAGTTTTACAGTAGAGATAGACAGGAAAGATTTGGAGAGAGAGAGAGAGAGAGAGAGAGGGATGACGTGACAAAGGTCCTGTGCCGGACCCGAACCCAGGATGTCGCAGCCACACGGTATGCGCCGCCTTAGACCACTAAGCCACCAGGACACCCCCACTATTGTGCACTCCTGACCGATAGCTGCAACCGGGTACAAAACAGTGGACCATGTTCTTCTTGTCTTAACGTTGTAACCCTTTACAGTCCATGGTTATAACATGGTCTATCTTGTATGACTAGCTCTAGATATACTTTATACTTTGTCCCACATGGCAAGACAACGTTGCGAGCTCTGTAATTGGGGGACTTCGATGGCACAGTTCTCTCTGGGATTAGTTCCTTACCTCCTAACATGCATATGTACACATCCTTGTACCCTAGCCTTTTTTCCATCGGTGCCATTTTTTTAGATACAGATGCTATTCATTTGAGCTAATGGATAATTCCGTAGCATTTCAGGTCATTCAACTTTTGACGTGTCACATATGTGTATGCGAAAAAAATGAATGGGTTTTTTGCTTCCGGAACCTGGAAATAGCCACAGCGATGTCTTCACGTCTCAACTCTATAACCTATAGCTTAAATCAGCTGTTAATGTTAGCCAAATCTAAGCAACAGCATGCTACTCATGTCCCATTGACAATAAAAACTTTGAATTACATACAGATACAATAAGCTATAGTTAGCTAACATTGTTGTACACCCAATTAGAATATAATAAAGTATATCCTCATGTAACTGGTTTTATATGTTTGTGGTGTTGTATGGTGATATTGATACTGGAGCACAGGGACAGACAGGAGTCGATCTGATGATAGACATTTAATGATGCATCATTGGAGAGGAACAACATGAACACAGCCAGTGTTAGTCTGTTCCTCGAACTGAGGGAGACCTGTGATTTATGTAGTGGTCATTATGTACATGACAGATAAAATGACAAGACATGGCTCCTGCAAGTCTCCATATGCCTGATAGCTGACGCAACAATTGACGTTTGGAGATGAATGGCCTTGTAGCAGGAACATCAGGCACATCCTGAAACTAGGTCAACTTTGGTCAACAAAGGTTGGTAACAAGACCACAGTGTAAGTATCTTATACAATTCCACAGTGGTACAGCAACACTGCATTAACAGTTGCAATTTTGTGTTCTGTTGTTACCTTTGGGGGCTTAAGAAATGCATCCTAAGTGTGAGACGGAATGAATACTGCATTACCAAAAAACGTCTTGTCAAAGTTCAGTCTGTTTTTTCCCTTACTACCAGTCCAGGGTTTTCACTGGGCGGGGACAAAGGCAGGTAAGGCTTATGAACATGTTGTGAACACCAATACAAACCTAAACCACATTACACAGTAAATGAGAAATGTACAGAAATGAAACTGGTTGATTGGCAGTCTATAATTATCACAAGCAGTGACACATTCTAGTATTGGTATTTCTCCAAGTTTGTTCTCCCAGGTTACAATACTGATGGTGAGACATTATTCTTGACAGAGTGTACTTTGCTAAACAGTTCGTCATGCTGGTTAGTGCTTACCTTCACTTTGAAAATTGAAAACTTTTGAAAACTGAAAAAAGTAATTTTGCAAGTTAGATGTGTTAACTTGTCTTCAGTCATTATCTACTCACCCCCATGTCAGTTGAAACTCTTGGTTAGTTTGTTAGTACATTAAAAAAAATGTGGAGCTTCCGAGCACATCTTCTTTTTTTTTTCTTTTTTTTAAATTATTTTTTATTGAGTAAGGGTCTGAATACCTATGAATACCGAGCACATCTTCATAGCAGTGTTCTCCAAAACAACTGACGTTAGGGATCTATCTTTAGAGTTCCGAAAAGAACAGAAAAAGTACAGAAAATACCCATAAAATTACTCCATACACCTCTTGAAGCATAATCCAAGTCTCCTCGAAGCCAACGATCACACAGTGAGTGGAAAAGACCGATATTGACGCCAGAATTTAGAGCAAATCTTCACTACAGCCGAAAAACATTCAAAAAACGTTGTGTTGCGTTGGCATGAATCTCCTATGTAACTCTTCCCTTACTCCCATCTCCAGCTCTTCCTGAACTACCTCTTTTTTAGGTGCTTGGGAGCACAAAGAGCTGTAGTTGTTGGTTTGTTTGCTTTTTGCAATGTGCAGTGCGTAGGAGAATTACAGTATACGCTCTTTAGGCTGCGCAGAGCCCCAAGAGCTCTGCATTAGGGAAATGCAGTGTGCACTCGTACAACAGGCAATACGGTACATTCACATACCAGGAAGAAGCTCAGTTTTCTAACTGTAGTGACTGAGTCAGCGCATGAATTAAATATTTTGTTCAGTGATTCTCACTGTACTACCACAGCACTTTGGTGTTAACAGGTGGATTTTTTTAAAGTCAATGTAGTTTTACTTACTCCAATCACGCATACACCCCCACCCCTCCACCTGAGCACCTATAAGCTGCTGGGGCACTTCACCGTTCAGGCAAATGATATGGTCAGGTACGTACAAGCACTCCTGAAGGAGTCCCAGTGTGGTTGTCAATGAGGTTAGTGTATTTTTGTCAGAATACATCAGATCTTTTAACAATGCAGTAACCTTTGTTTTCTTGCCTGGGGAGGGATGGTCATCGTAAAGGACCAGATCTGATTTGGGAGTAGAAAGAGGAACCACCTCACTCCAATCTTTTAATTGAGTTGGGTTGGTCTATTCATAGTCTCGCTCTCAGACCCTTGATAATATAATATCAAGGGTCTGGTAGCAACTTATCCAAATTATGTGTGGAGGGGGTGTTGACCTGAAATCTGTTGACATTGAAATCCACGAATCATGGTTGAGAGGGTGGGGACTTTAAGCCACAGCATCATCTCAGCATGTAAATAGAAATTAATTGGCATTAATTGGCATGGCTCATTTGCATAAAAAAAAAAAAAAAGTTTACACCGACACCATCACAAAATAAAAAGTTGGTCAGTGTATTGAAATTGATCTAAATCGATCTCTAGTGCCTCTTGTGCACATCACATCATATCTGTCATTTGAAGATGCACCGCAGACCAGTAGCACAGAGTCTCCAATTATAAAACAAAAGTGAAATTTAAAATTCCACAATTTGCTTCAAACTCGCCTGTGTTAATAACAGGATTTGTAAACAGTAACCTGATAACGTTGTCTGCTGCCCTACAAACTTTAATGGTGGGTAACATTGTTACATTGTGGTATTTAAGTAACGTTAGTGGAATTAGGTGATTTAACCGGTAACCGTGTAGCAATACAGGATCTCTGCTTGTAAAATCCTTCTCACGTTTGTTTTTTTTAGCTTCATTTATTCAGGGGAGTTTCACTGAGAGCAATGCTCTCTTTTTCAGGAACGCCCTCATCACATTCACGCACATTCACACCTGGAAACTGACCAGTACAGCCACAGTCTGATCTGCTGGCCACTGAAGCGGTTGGGGTTAAGGGCCTTGCTCAAGGGCACCTCAGTGGTGGTAATGAGGGAGGGGCAAGCACTGCTTTTTCACTTTCCCCACCCAGATTTATCCTGCCGGTCCGGGGGATTGAACCGACGGCCTTCCGGTCACAAGCTCGCTTCTCTAACCTTTAGGCCACCACTGCCCTCACGTTTGTTGTCAGTGACTATTCACTGCAACAATAATATATAGCGGTGTTTAATCGCTAAGACTCGCTTTGTGTCGCGAGAACTTCTGGGTTTCTCAGATTAGTCTATTCATGGTGCTTTACCCCTGTCAGGTTGTGTTACCTCATGGTCGACATCCCCACTTGCCCTGAGAGCACAAATCAAAAGCTGTAATATTTAGAATTCATTCATATGGTAATTTAACAAACCTTATATATTTAAATAACCTGCCAAAACAGGCCAACACAAATTAAAAACAAATAAGCATAAAATACCAGCCCAGCTGTTGCTGCCAAGTATAAATAAATCCTTTCTATCACAATTTAATCATGTTAAGGAAAACATACAAATTCACTGAGACATAGTCTATCCAGCCTGCCTTTGTATAAGAAATACATTTTCAGTGTTGGTGTCAGAACCTTTGGCTGCTGCCTCTGTCAACTAGGTTTCAGTCCGAGGTTTCAGTTTGTTAACAGGATGCGGAAGCACCTGTTAACAAGATTGTTTCCTGTCTGTTACATAAATATTAACCAGTAAGGATGTTAAGGATGATAGCCATTTTATTTCTTTTTTTGATACTCCTATACTAGTTTTCTAACAACTCATTTAAGGTAACAATATATTTATTATAATACATTGTATTAATATATGTACTGTATACGTATTAATACATTTAAAATAATGAATACATATTTCACCATCCTATATACTATGGTCCACTTAAGTTTTGCTGCTTCTCATGAGGTGGTTTATCAACTTTATCAGTTTGTTTCACTACCATGTGACTACCATTTTTGTTCTTCAGTATTTAAAATCTATTATCTCTGCTGACACAAAACAAGTCTCAACACATACAGTAATTGGGTACGACTTTATATTACTGTGCTGAAAGAACAGGGTAGCTGCTGGATATTGCAAGACGAATGCGAGTACCGTCAATAGAACTTGCAGAAGTTACCTGGTGGTTATTGAGCATTAGTCGGAGTTAGACAGTTACAGTTACATCTCCCAGGAGATATCACTCAGTTTCTTTTATTATTATCATCAGTACCGACCTTATAATTATCAACTGCTACCCGGTCCTTACAGGACATTTGGATAATTTCCCAGTGAAGAACCTCAGAGGTAATCAGAGTTACAGCTATGCCTAACAGAAGGTGTCATGTAGTTATCAGTACCTATCCAGTCCTTACAGGAGATTAATAAGTAAGAGAAGAATCCGTGTTGTCTAATCATTTTCAGTTATTTCACTGTAACTACCATGTAACTTCACCAGGTGAGCACCGTATACTAAAGCAAACCATTCCCAGTGGTTTCACAGTAACTACCCAGTCCTTATAGGAGATTAATGAGTTTTACAAGAAGAATCCATGTGTGACCAATCCCAGTATCATAGCATCTATCCAGTCCTTACAGTAGCCTACCTATCCAGTCCTTACATGACATTAATGAGTTTTATGAGAAAAATCCATGTGGCTCTTTTTCAAAATGTCAAATAATTTTCTGTTATTTCACTGCAGCTATGTAACGTCACCAGGTGAGCACCGTATACTAAAGCAAACCTTCCCCAGTATTTTCACAGTAACGTCATGCCTACAACGATAACTTACCATGTCCTGTGGAAAAAGCCCCCGCGTAGGATCCATGTTGTGGTGATGGACTATTGCAAGCAGTTTACCAGACATTGTACAGTAATTTTGGCCTTTGAGCACCGTATACTGAAGTGAAGTTGACATTTTGAAAAAGAGCCACATGGATTCTTCTCATAAAACTCATTAATGTCATGTAAGGACTGGATAGGAAGGCTACTGTAAGGACTGGATAGGTACTGTCAGGACTGAGTAGTTACTATGAAACTACTGGGAATGGTTTGCTTTAGTATATGGTGCTCACCTGGTAAAGTTACATGGTAGTTATAAGTGAAATAGCTAAAAATGATTTGACGTTTTAAAAAGAGCCACACGGATTCTTCTCTTAAAACTCATTAATCTCCTGTAAGGACTGGATAGGTACTGATAACTACATGACACCTTCTGTTAGGCATAGCTGTAACTCTGATTACCTCTGAGGTTCTTCACTGGGAAATTATCCAAATGTCCTGTAAGGACCGGGTAGCAGTTGATAATTATAAGGTCGGTACTGATAATAATAAAAGAAACTGAATGGTACCTCCTGGGAGATGTAACTCTAACTCTTATTAAAGCGCAATAACCACCAGGTAACTTCTGCAAGTTCTATTGACGGTACTCGCATTCGTCTTGCAATATCCGGCAGCTACCCTGTTCTTTCAGCACCGTAATATAAAGTCGTACCAGTAATTGTTAGTCAATGTTCCTCTGATTTGTTCTAGTTTAAAATGTTTTAAGGGTGAAAATGGTACAATACAATACCATGTTGAAGCAATTTACTATGCCATTATGCCATTCGATATCAGTCCTCTGTATCTCTGTATCATTAGAGAAATGGCCTGATTTTGTGAATATGTTCCCGAATTATGAGGCACAGAGGCTTGTGGCGATTCAGCAGAGGTTTTTGTAATAGCACATATCACTGTGGGTAGCTCCCGTCATACACAGTGACATACACTCATACAAAAACCTTTGCCTGATGCATGGTCAGTTCACTCTGTCTATGCACATAGGTTTTTTCTACTCAGCAGATGTATTTATTTTACATTAATTGTTTTAGAGTAATAAATCTATGAAATCATGAAATGTTCCAACATTCCATTTTTGTTCCACATTCTCTGGTAGTTTTATGATTAATTCACCTTTCACAATCACCTATTTATTGCTATTGTCGTGTGAAAAGCTCACAACTCTTTTTAGTTTTTAGTTATTGACCTTTAAGTTCATTAAGTCCTGTCACAGCCCCCTGGGTAAGTTAAGTTAAACATACATGTTTGTCAATCTTAAAACAGGTCTACTTTTCTCAATTCCAGAAAAGTTGACACTTTTGGACACAAAAGGTTTCCAACCAATAGCAGGCTGGAGAAACTACACAGAAACTCCTTGAGGGAAGCATTCTAACTCACTCACTTGTTTTCAGTATCAGTACAGTTTAATTCCATCATTATAGTGGAAGTAGGTTTTTGTCATGGGCTGTATCATTGTGGCTGTTGCTATACTGCACTGTGATACAACCCTGTACAAAAACTCCACCCTGCGCATTGGCTAATCAACACAAACTCGCATAAACTCACCTTAACAAATGTTAGGGTGAATGCATGATAGTAATAATAATAATAATAATAATAATAAACTATAACTTTTACAAGGTGCAATAAAACAAATGTGGACAAATGACATCTGCCTAATTTAAATGGGAAAAATACAACAAAATAATCATAACATAAAAACAAAATTATAGTTGAAAGCAAGTCTATAGTCATATAAAATATCATCCAATCCCAAACAACAAGACTCAGAACTACTGTAAATCCAGACTTTATTCTACGGCAAAATGATTCATACAGCACATGGACTAATTCAGTTTAGTAGTCCAAATTGTATCAGAAGGAATATAATAGACAGACTGCATATTAATTAAGGCCCAAATTAGTAGGGTTGTAATGTGTGTTGACATGCACCCTCCCCCTGTAAAGACCTTTGTCTCTCTTGTGAGGTTTTTGTAATGGTGTGAATCACAGTGGCCATCCCATACACAGTGATACATGACATTACAAAAACCTAACCTGCTACAGTATGTAGCTGCACAGGTTCTCCTTCGCAAAACATGCTGAAACAATTGTTCCATTCATTTGACTTCATTCAAAATCAACATAGGATGACCATTGTAAGCATTTGTTTTGAAATGATGAATTCACATTGTTTCTTTGCAGCAACTTGCTAATTAGATGTTAAATACCCTCTGTAGAGATGCTGCAGTGCATCTGTATTTAGGACAATGTTGAAAGAAAAGTCTTTCAATGACTTTATGACTTTGGTGTATATTTGTGTGCTTCCCTGCACAGTGTCAGCATTCGGGTTGCAGGTTTTTGTTGTGGGCTAGACTACCATGAAGTATGGTCCACTATTAATATTTCATTAATAATATGAATCTAGGTACCCTTTCAATGTCTGCAGTGAATAGTATGATTATCAAGAAAATATTTAACAATTTATTTAATTTTCTTAATCTCAAATACATCATTTCATGCATTGTTGACTTCATTTGTGTGGTTTCCATGGTTTTGAAATCATACATTATCATACATCATACAATCTTACATTTCAAAATTTCCCAATTTGACTAAAATAATATTTCAATTAATTACTTCCAATGAGGGTTTTTTTTTCATTCTATGAATTATGGTTATTGTGCATTAATGACTGGTATTTTGCAACATTTATGAGCCCATTTCATTTTTATTTTTATTTTACATAAAGTTCCAGTACTGCAAATCATTCATGTGTAGCATTGTTTGCCTGATTGACAGCAGAGAAGTGATACTGTCCGGTCTTTGACACCACATGGTTTTTGTCATGGCATGTAACACTGTGCTGCCCCCGTATAATCCACAGTGACACATGCCCTTTCAAAAACCTCCCCACACTGGCAAGAGACTACATCACTTTCCAATTTGGTCAGTGAAACAAATGATTGTTTCTGTTGATTTTGCTTGGATAAAGGAGTGAAAAAAAGTTTTTACAAGACATTCAGTGGAGAAAATTCTGTATTTGTATGTGTGTGTGTGTGTGTGTGTGTGTGTGTGTGTGTGTGTGTGTCATGCCAAATACATCATCATGCCAAATACAAATTACAAAATACACAAAAGTAATAAAGTACATATTTCAGATACATTTAATCAAAATACTGGCCATCTCCACTGATATATTTGATTAGCAGAACATAGATCTGATATAAAATCTGAGGTTACATGGACAGGAATTGAGAGTTCGTAGACTGACTATAAACTCCACTGATATACCTTTATTAGATTTTCATCAGGTCTGGTGAAGATCCATGTCACATCGACATGTTGTATTGAAAATCTAATAAATGTGTATGAATGGAGTTTATAGTGTGCGGGTTTTACTACTTCTCTACGACTGCTGGATAGCCTGACACCTTCAAGTTTCAAGTTTATTTTCCATTTACATAGAAATGCATTAGTTTAATGTGAGTATATCTATACATCTACATGAACAGGAATACCATACTGTATAGTCAGATACATTTTTATTAGTGTATGCCTACAAAACCAATCTCATTTAAAACATTTTGTAATCATAATCAATAATTTAAATTACCATTAATATAGTAATAGTAAAGAATTTGGTTTAGATGGTTTGAAGGTGAGAAGGGCCCTGCCTAAGATTCTCTCTCTCTCTCTCTCTCACACACACACACACACACACACACACACACACACACACACACACACACCAGTACTATGTACAAAAACGATCATAAACTCATAAACTAAGTCCAGTTTCAAAGCAAGTGATATCAATATGAAATGGTATAATCAGGGTGCGATTTGTAAAGAAAACAGAAGGGGGGATATTTTTGGAATGCATTTTTACTGTGCAATATCTTACATAAGGAGGTATGAAAAAGAAAATAGCCAAACCCATTTCATTCACATATTATTTTTCCCCCAAAGATTTCTATCCATATAAGTTGGAAAAAAAAAATTTTTTTTATACAATCTTAAAGTTGTGTTTGAAGGCTATTTGTCTGTGAGGAGAGAGAGAGAGACAGAGAGAGAGAGAGAGAGAGATATGGGAGAACACCATGAGAATTAGCGTACCTCTGCACAAGCTGCACAAATGTACAATTTCAGCATTATAGTTATAGTCTATCCAGACTGCTTTTGTATAAGAAATCAATTGTCAGTGTTGGTGTCAGAACCGTTGGCTGCTGCCTCTGTCAACTAGGTTTCAGTCGGAGGTTTCAGTTTGTTAACAGGATGCAGAAGCGCCTGCTGTGGTCAAGATTGATTCCTGTCTGTTACATAAATATTAACCAGTAAGGATGTTGATAGCCACAAGACCAAAATTCATACACATTATTTTATTTCTGTTTTGATAGTCCCTATTATAATTTTTAACTCATTTAAGGTAACAATAGATTCATGATGTATTAACACATTTAAAATAATGAATAATTATTGCACCTATATTGTGCACCAATATTGTACAAAGAGTAACTATGGTCCACTTAAGCTTTAATTGCTTCTCATGAGGTGGTTTATCAACTGTGATTCTTAACAGTGCTATGTGTGGTGTTTTGTTTTATCAGTCCTTGGACTTTTGTTCTTCAGTATTTCAAATATATTATCTCTGTTGATTCAAAAAAGCCTCAACACATAGCTGTTAGTCAATCTTCCTCTGATTTGTTGTAGTTTTTAAGTTTTTTAAGGTTGAAAATGGTACAATACAATACCATGTTAAAGCAATTTTCCATGATTTTAAATTAATGTAATGAATTGGAGTGTGTTTTTCATTCTATGTATACATTTTTTTAGTTACTGACATTTCAGATTTTCTCTGTCTGCAGTTACACTACATCGATTTTGTGAATAATGTTCCCTTATTATGAGGCACAGAGGCTTGTGGCAATTCAGCAGAGGTTTTTGTAATAGCACATATCACTGTGGTTCCCCCCATACACAGTGACATACACTCATACAAAAACCTTTTGTCTGATGCATGGTCAGTTCACTCTGTCTATATACACAGTTTTGTTCTACTCAGCAGAGGTATTTATTTTGCATTATTATTAATAGTAATAACTATACTATTAAATAATTCCACATTCCTCATAGTTTTATGATACATGTTTGTCAATCTTAAAACAGGTTTGCTTTTCTCAATTCCAGAAAAGTTGACATTTTTGGACACAAAAGGTTTCCAACCAATAGCAGTCTGGAGAAACTACACAGAAACTCCTTGGGGAAGCATTCTAACTCATTCACTTGTTTTCAGTGTCAGTGCAATTTATTACCGTCATCATAGTGGAAGTAAGTTTTTGTCATGGGCTGTATCATTGTGGCTGTTATAGTACACTGTGATACAACCCTGTACAAAAACTCCACCCTGTGCACTGGCTATCAACACAATGCTTTTATCTTAAACAATATTGTTTCTGATTTTTAAGCCTCAAGCTATGTTAAGGTGAATGCAGGGTAATAATAAAAATAAGAATAAGAATAAGAATAAGAATAAGAATAAGAATAAGAATAAACTTTATAACTTTTACAAGGTGCAGTAAAACAAATGTGGGCCATGACGTCTGCCTTATTTGAATGGGAAACAAAACAAGAAAATAATCATAACATAAAAACATGATTATTATCTTTTCAGTTGGCTCTTAAAAGAAGATACAGAGTTGGATGAAAGTATTTTTTCAGGCAAAGTTTTCCAAAGTTTAGGTGTCCTGACTGCAAAGCCTCAATCATCTTTAGTCTTTAATATAATAGTAGTAATAGTAGTAGTAGTGGTGGTATCAGTCATATAAAATATCATCCAATCCCAAACAGCAAGCCTCAGAACTACTATACATCCAGACTTTATTCTACGGCAAAATGATACATACAGCACATGGACTAATTCAGTTGAGTAGTCAAAATTGTAGTTTATCAGAAGGAATATAATAGTTTGACTGACTGCATATTAATTAAAGCCCAATTTAGGGTTATAATGGCATGCACCCTCCACCTGTAAATACCTTTGTCTCTCTTGTGAGGTTTTTGTAATGGTGTGAATCACAGTGGCCATCCCATACACAGTGATACATGACATTACAAAAACCTAAGCTGCTACAGTATGTAGCTGCCACAGGCTTTTCTTAGCAAAACATAATGAAACAATTGCGCCTTTCATTTGACTTCCATTCAAAATCAACATACTGTAGGATGACCATTCTAAGCATTTGTTTTGAAATGATGAATTCACATTGTTTCTTGGCAGCAACTTGCTATTTAATTGCTAATAAATATGTTCTGTAAAGTTGCTACAGCACATCTGCATTTAGTAGAATGTCTTTAATGGACTATATTTGTGTGTTTCCCTGTAATGTCAGCATTCACACATTATTTTAGTGGGGTTGTAGGTTTTTGTTATGAGCTCAAATAGGATCAACTAATATTTCATTAATAATATTAATCTAACCACTCTTTGAATGTCTGCTAAGAATTGTGTGATTATCAAGGAAATATTTAACAACTCACTTTATTTTCTCATAATTTCAGGGATTGGTGACTTTAATTGGTGTGGTTTGCATGGTTTTTAATACATTTTCACAATTTGACAGACTAAATTTCAATTCATTTAATTAATTGATGTGTTTTATTTGCAATGAGTTTTAGTTTTTTTTAATTCTTTAAACTGAATTTGTTTCAGTTACTGTTCGCAGTCACACTACAGTGTGCAGTGATGATTAGTATTTTCAAATTGTCAGTGTTTCATTTTTATTGTTATGTAATATAACGTTACAGTATTGCAAATTGCTCACCTTGCTTGTCTTATGATTGATAGCAGAGGAGTAATTTCTTTTTTTTTTTATGTTTTTGTTTTGCTTTATGAAATTTTGTTTTGTGATGTGATGTACATGGATGTGATGTCTTTTTTCCAAAAACAATTTTCCTGCCAAGGCAGGATAATACATTTGTATTGTATTGTATTGTATTGTATTGATGTCTTTGACAGAGCATGGTTTTTGTTATGGCATGTAACACTGTGCTGTACCAGCTACTCCCATAACCCACAATGACACATGCCCTTTCAAAAACCTCCTCACACTTGCAGGAGACTTCATCACTTTCCAATTCAATCAATGATAAAGGAATGATTGTTTTTTACAAGACATTCCGTGAAGAAAATTCTGTGCATGTGTGCATGTGTCTAAATAATCTAAATATTAACATAGCTGAATATATGATGAACTATGATGGCCTAAATTTGTCCCACCTGTGCCAACAATTCACAGTTTACAAGCATATTGATTATTGTCTACAGTAAATCATGTCAAGGTGAAACAAATCAGGGCTTTTTACTGATACTGATGGCATCTAAAGTGAAGCACTGACCGCAAATTTGTCTCATATAAGATTGCTATTCAAAAAATGGGTTTTCTCAAAGTGAATACTTTATTAATTCATTTAAATTCTTCAGCAGAGTCTACATTATATATGGGCATTGAATTGATTAGCTGATGTAAATTGTAGCCTCAATGGCTCTAGTGATTACCATATTATTGCTGGCTATTTTGCGAATGAAATCATTGGGTACTTGTCTATGTGGAATGTGTTTGATTTTTGTTAGAATTTAAATACATTTTGGCTGAGTAAGCTATTAAGCTGATATAATATTGCCGCTCTAAAATGCTGCTCTTCCATGGTTTCTGAAGCCAACTTACATTGCTAGCTAGCCTGATGACGGCAGGTTGCACCAACCAGGAAGTTTGGTGTGTTCCCAATCCTCTCATACAATGCTCAGTTGGTTGTAAGCTGTGCAATATTGAAATTATACTTATAATATAAAAACATTTGTATAGTTTTCCACCTTTTTTTTTATTGACATCAAAATGTAGCTACCCATAAAACTCACTGTGTGAGTTTGCACAGATGAAAGGAGTAAGATGTTTACATGCAACAGTAACCAGTAACCCGACATCGTCATCAGAGTATCAATTTAAAGCCCCAATCCATAGTTTTAGGAAATCTGAATTCAACAGGACCTATTTTATTTGACAGAAATATGCTTAATAGATTTAGCTATAATTTTCAATTAATTTAATGAATTGATGTATTTTATTTGTTTTAAATGTTTTTCATTCTATGTATTAAATTTGTTTCACATACTAATATTTCAGATTTTCTCTGTTACTACATTATGCATCGATGACCGTTATTTTCAAACAATTCTGAGCCTGTTTTATTTTTGTGTAATACATGTAATATATTACATACAAATAAAATATATGTATGTAATATAAAGTTCCAGTATGGCAAGTTGCTCATTCATATGTAGCTGCTTGCCTTATGACAGCAGAGAAGTGATATTGTCCGGTCTTTGACACCACATGGTTTTTGTTATGGCATGTAACACTGTGTGCCATAACTCGAGCTATAATAGTAACCACAATGACACATGCCCTTTCAAAAACCTCCCCACACTTGCAAGAGGCTCCATCATTTCCAAACTTGGTCAATGAAACACATTTTTGGTTAAAGAGAAAGCAACAGAATGCATTCCAAAATAAATGAAAAATTAAATTAATTTGACGAATTAACAACAAATCATTATACTCTCAATTAGTGAAGTCAGAAATCTAAATAATAAACATAGGTGAAAATATGATGGATCCATATGATGCTCAGTTGGTTGCAGCATAATGTCCAATATTTTAAATAATACTTGTAATATTTGAATGATTTTCCACCTTATAGACAGGTGCACAGGGCTGTTTCAAGTGCGGGTGTCTGTGCTGCCACATCCATGGGATGGGTCATGCTGCATGGGACATATGAGCTTGTGGCTATGTTTCAATGCACAGCTATCGGCCACGAGGTCTTTATCGGGTTAATGTGAACATGAACCTGCGATACCTTGCGACTGAGTTTCCCTGTTGCCATGAATAAGCCAGTTGACAGAATATTCCTGTCCACCTGCAGTGTCCTGCTCACACAAAAAACAGTCTGGCAAAGTATAACCGGCTACCCTCTTTGACTGAGCGGTAGGTTATTTCGAATACAGGGGAAATAAATGATGACCCAAATAGTAATAGCAGCCTAAGTTCCGCTCCCCGCCGCGTTTTCTCCCACGGCGCAGCCGAGGGCATCACAAGCCAAATTCAGGTCAGTCAGTCAGTCAGTCAGTCATTTAACGCTTAGTGAGATGTCGCTCCGTGAGATGGCCTCTAGCAGGCGTCTTTGACTAAGAGATGGCCTCTCGCCTATGTATGGGCTAACAACACGGTCTCACGAAACGTATGTATACACCCATCCGCCACCCCGGCCACCATTTTATTTCAATGTCACACTACTTCCAGAGTCCCGACTGACAGAAAAAAAAATGTGCTGCAGGCACGAAAGATACTTCCAATTGAAATACATTAGTTTGAAAGTCGTTCTGAGTGTCACGAAAAAAAAAGGAAAAATCGTGTCCATGTACACAAATCAATAGATTACATTTCGTGACTATTTCACGAACTGCCGTGAGACCAGGCTGGGGCTAAATGCCCGAGCTGACAGGTTGTGTTGTGAAAATGTCGAGAAAGAAGAAACTAGACATTCTTTCCTATTTTCAACCCAATGTGAGTGATAAAACAATGTGTTCAAGTTCATTTAACTTGTTTCTATGAAGTAGCACCGTTATGAGTGAAGCTAGGCTGCTGTATTTCTGACCCAATGGACAGAAATCTATCCGTCAATAACTCTGTCCATTTTCTAATGGATCGTGGCAGCTAGTGGAATTCAACACACGCACTGTGGGCCTGTACAGGATCTGTACTTGTTTAATTGACCCATAACGCTCGCTATGTGAGTTTGTACAGATGTAAGGAGTAAGATGTTTACATGCCACAGTAACCTGTTTGATATGAGAGTAAACTATAGGCATCTTAACCAGATCTCTCATATTCAGAGTATCAACGTTAAGCCCAAATCCAAAGCTGTAGGAAATCTGAATTTAACAGTACCCATTTTATTTGACAGAAATCTGCTCTATAAATGTATCTATCATTTTCAATTAATTTAATGAATTGATGTATTTTATTTGTATTGAGTGTTTTTCATTCTATGTATAACATTTTTCTCTGTTTGCAGTTACACTCTGTTATGCATTGATGACTGATATTTTCAAACACATGCCATTCATTTCAGTTTTTCTTGGTATTGTTAGTTAATTTTTTTTAAACAATTTTTTTTTCACTTATTAAGTTGGGAAATTATGGAGTCTCTTGCAAATGTGAGGAGGTTTTTGACTGATATTTTCAAACAATTATGAGTCTGTTTTATTTGATTATTTTTGTATTTTATTTTTATGTAATATATGTAATATATTACATAAAAATAAAACAGACTCACTGATATTTTCAAACATAATTGTTTGAAAATATCAGTCATCGATGCATAAAAATAAAATATATGTATGTAATATAAAGTTTCCTTGTATCCTTGCTTGCCTTATAAGAAGTGATATTGGTCGGTCTCTGACATCACACGGTTTTTGTTATGGTGTGTAACACTGTGCCACCCCCCCAGCCACAGTGACACATGCCCTTTCAAAAACCTCCTCACACTTGCAAGAGACTCCATCATTTCCCAACTTAATAAGTGAATTTTTTTTTCTTTTTTTAAATTAACAATACCGAGAAAAACTGAAACGAATGGAAAAGAATGAAAGAAAATCACTATTCTCAATTACTGAAGTCAGAAATCTAATTAACACAGCCTAATATATAATGAACTATGATGGCCTCAATTAGTCCCCCCTCAGCCAACAATTTAAAGTTAACAAACATATTGATTATTGTCTACAATAAATTATGTCAAGGCTAAACAAAGCAGTTATGAAAAAAACTAGGACTTTTTACTGATGGTGGCTAAAGTTCTCTGTGCATGTAAACGCAGTCAGTGACTTATCTAGTATCTGATTTAGTATCTTATTTAGTATCTGATAACATATTCATCACTGTGCTTTGGCCATAATTGTAGAAAATCTGAATTTAACAACTACTATTCCAAATGTATCTTGATACAAATTAAATTAAATTTAAATTTTAACTCATGCAAAATAAAAGTAAAGAAAAACGCAAATTAATAAAAAATACATATTTCAAATATATTTAATTTAAATATTGCCCATCTCTGCTGATACATTTGATTAGTATTTTGATTAGCAGAATATATATGATATATATGATATTTACTAAAATGAAAGGTTACATGAACAGGAACACCAGTTTGATAGACTTTATTGATGTATGCCTACAAACCAATCTTGTTTCCTACATTTTCCAATCACAAACAAAAAAAAAAATTCTTAACCAAAATGGTTTCAATTTGTCATAAATATTCTAGTGATCATAAAAAATTTAGTCTTTAACCTAGATGAAGGTTTGAAAGTCAGAAGGGTTAGAAGGGCCCTGCTTGAGATTCTAAGGCTGCAGAATTTCACCTTTGGGGAAATAAGTATCACAAACACAAACAATCATGAGCTACACATTACTGTGGCAATCGCACAAAATTCTGTCAGTTGTAATCTCAGGTATTAGTAGTAGTTGTAGTAGTAGTGGTGGTTAGCACGGTCACCTCACAGCAAGAAGAGACCAGGTTTAAGTCCTGGTCCTCTCTGTGTGAAGTTGTCAAGTTCTCCCTGTGTTTATGTGGGGTTCCTCTGGGCACTCCTGTTTGCTCACACATCCCAAAGACATGCAAGTCAGCTGGACTGGAGACTCTAAATTGCCCATAGGTGTGAATGTGAGTGGGAGTGTCTGTCTATGTGTGTTAGTCCTGTGATGGACTGGTTTCCCTGTCTTCTGCAGATACTGGGCTATAGGCTCCAGGCCCCTGCAACCCTGAAAAGGATTAGAGATTAGATTAAAGAAAATGAAGGAAGGAATACTTATTATCAGTAGTAGTGGTGTTCCAACACAGTTCTTTCTTTGTATTGACTTTGTAATGACAATCCGACTTTAACTAGAAAGCACCGTAAAACTATCAGCAAATGAAAGCAACATCTTCATGTCTTGTGTCCCCCATCACACGTCCTCCCCAGATACTTATAAGGTTAAAGTTGATCTTTTCATGCACTCCAACATGCTACTGCAGGTTACCCCACTAGATGCCAGTCTTCGCTAGCTTTTTGACTTCTATTTATCAGCTGGCACAAGCTGGCACAGCTGGCACAAGCTCTCCACCACATTAACAAGTTGATACAATAATAATAATAATACCTTTATTTATAGCGCTTTTCAAAACAAGTTACAAAGCACTTTACATACAATTAGAAAAAAGGCAATGGGCAAACAATAAATACAAATATTATGATAAAATACAACAAAAGATAATAAAACAAACAGTAGAATAAAAAAAACAAAAAACAAAAACAAACAAACAAACAAACAGTAAAATCAATAAAAAGCAAGTCTAAAATAGTGAGTTTTTAGAAGTGACTTAAAAGAAGACAATGTGTTAGCTTCCCTGATCTCCTCCGGCAGGTCATTCCATAACTGAGGGGCCCGAACAGAAAAGGCCCGATCACCTTTAGTTTTAAGGTTAGACCGAGGAATGGCCAGGAATGACCTATCAGAGGATCTCAGGTTGCAGTTGGGCTTGTAGGAGTTCAGGAGGTCAGCTATATATTCTGGAGCTAACCCTCTACGAGCCTTAAAAGTGATCATTAGAATTTTAAAATCTATTCTAAAACGGACTGGGAGCCAGTGAAGTGATTTTAAAACCGGTGAGATGTGTTCTCTCTTGTTGGACCTGGTTATGAGTCTGGCTGCGGCATTTTAAATCAGCTGAAGTTTATTGAGGTTTTGTTGTGTGTAAAACATTTTGTGACAAATTAAATAGTCGATCTGATAGTGTGATATTGCTCTCAAGGAGAAAATATTTGACCATTATTCTAGAAAATTATTCTAGAAATCTTGAAGGACAATCTGTACATAAGGTGAATTCATTCATTTCAGGGTTGCAGAGGCCGGTGCCTATCCCAGCATGCATTGGGTGATAACCTGGACAGCTTTCAGTCCATTGCAGGACAAGTTGGCATGTATATATGTTATGTTGTTATGTATATATATATGTTGGCATAAGACATATCTTATTAATTAAAAAACAAACAAACAGAAATAACTTTGCATGAGTCATAAAACGGGGGGATATCTAACAGAGGTCATAGAAATTAAAGGCTTTTTCATTAGTACACAATCAGAACAGCAATAAATAGAAACAATAGAAAAGCATAGTTCTGTGCAACATCTGACCATACTCAGGCATCACCTTGGAGGCTACACCACCACTTTTGACAGGTGAATCCCATTGGCTAGCTAGGACTTCCTGGTTTTTGGCTGGTAAATTTGAAACTTTGGAAAATAGAAATCCTCCTAAACATACTAGTGTGCAAAAAAAAAAAAAACACCCCCAAAGTCTTGTCATTGGCTGATAATCAACTTAGCTAATTGCTTAGGGGACAGAGCAATATTATAACATTGCTCTGTCCCCTATTTTTTGCTTTCTCATCGTATATTTATATGTATGCAGTATAATATGTTCCTGAGATGAAAATTATCTCTCAATTTTCAATGTGCTGGATGAAGTAATTTTAATGTTAAATTTCAGCGATTTGAAGTTTCCCTGATTGAAGACTGTAGAAGAAGTGGGGAATTTGAGAGAGGCAAAGCGAAGGTTCATGTTGGGATGTTTGTCTGTGTGTCTGTCTCTCCATTTGTCCTTTTATCCAAGGACAAAAGATATTGTAAACCAAAAAATCTATATTCCAGCGCACACCAGGATATTAGGATTGACACTATTTTATTAACAAATTACATTAAAAACAAAAAGGAGCGAACTACGCCACGCTACGACAAAAGATATTGTATTAGAGATGAAGATTTCATGATGCTGTTGGGAAATGTGATCATTGCAGCAGCAAAGACAAGGGAAAAATCTATAATAATACAACAAATAAAGAGCATTGAAGAAAATACAACAAATAATAAAATAATAATTTTTAAAAAAGAGATAAATGTGCATTATTTGTTTTGCTGTTCTTGTTATGAGATCATATTAAAAGATGTATCAGAAATATGTACCAGCTCATATACTAAGACATTATTAAAATACAGGCATACACGATGCCCGTATTTATTATGTGGGGTGGCAAGACTTTTGGGTAGCTGCCACCCTTTGCCCCTGCAGAGCATACATTTAATCTTTAGGGTGCTTTTGTTTTCATATAATCTTGCTAATACATCTAATAATTGAAGATCATTTTGTTTTACAGGGCAATGATTTAATGCATGCTCTCATTAGAAATTAATATGGCTAATTGTCCAACTGGGATGTCCTCTCTCCCATCCTCTCCTCCATCTACACCAATGACATAATGAAGGTATTAGAAATTCAACACGTTTTGTACTCAACTGTGTTCCTCACAAAGCCTTAGTCATGAATAGGCCACACAATATTTTCAGCACAGTACACATACTGCACTGATTCGTCATAAATTATGTTATCCAGAGAACACCAACACCTTATTACTCTCTCATGTCAGCAGATGATTCAACCACCCGTTCCTATCCATATCTGTATCCTGATTTAGCGAACAACAGACTTTAAAAAACTTTCAGACTCTACCTTTGTCATAATACATTACTCAGTAGTCAG
Source organism: Centroberyx gerrardi (assembly GCF_048128805.1). Lineage (NCBI taxonomy): Eukaryota > Metazoa > Chordata > Actinopteri > Beryciformes > Berycidae > Centroberyx > Centroberyx gerrardi. Next base: position 14,509,499 of record NC_136003.1, on the reverse strand, counting down.
CATTGGTCAGAACCACTAAATTCCTGTTGGCTGAGGCCTCGTGGGTCCAATCAAGATCCATACTTTAGTGCCTGTGTTCTGCCTTTAGAATAGCATGTAATGGCAACAACCTATCACTCATAAACTATGCAGATAATATGGTCTTGGGGGACCGACCTGAGGGAGGAGGGCTCTCTCTCGCCTCTTGGATCAAGGGGAGCTCTCTGGAACTTTACCTCTCAGAAACAAAGGAGCTGTGCTATGGGAGGAGGAGAGCATCGGAGACCCCCATCCTCTCCTCGGACCCCTCAGGCTGAGGGGTTCAGCTGGTGGAGCAGGTCCTTCACCCTATTGTACCAACTACAATAGGGCTGCATCTGCTGGGAATGCGGATGACTTTTAATATCAGGAATAATATTTTAACTGCTATCTACAAATCCCTCATTGGCTGTGTACTTGCATCCTGGTTCAACCTAGCTATCTCACAGTCAAAAGCAAAACAAACCTCTCAAGCATCATTAATCAAGCAAGTAAAACAACAAACACTCCCCAGACACAACTGCAAGAACTCTATACACACTCAGTCAGAAGCAAGGCCGCAATGATCACACAAGATCCCACACACACCCTCTTTAAATGCTTCCTCCTGTCTGGATGCTGCTATTATGTTCCACTGGCCAAGAAGAACACTTATAAGAAACCATCCATTCCCTCAGCAATAAAAAACATGAACAAGCAATGATGTTTTTACCGCATCCGGTGTTGCTGCTGCTTTTTCTCTGTCCCCAGTATGTACTATATTCATGCAATGTTTTTTTTTTTTTTTATTGTATATAACTGGTTAATGAGCCCATGTTGAGAAAAAAAATCTGTGATGAAGAATAAAGTTTACTGAGTCTTTCCATTATTGAGACATGTGATAGGCATTTGTGCTGCTTCATCACCACCATATTACTATATCTGAAGACGCACTTTAAACACCTTAAAAACAAAAAACTCAACACATTTTAGGAAAATGTTATGCCCATGATGTCACTTTTTTTCAGGCCGGCACTGTTTTATGGCAACACATTAGCTTTTTAGTTCATTGTGTTTTTTGTTTTGTTTGGATGTTTTCTGATGTGTGAACAGTGCAATTTCAGATGCACTTGAATGTTTTGTGGCAGTGGTTCATCGGCAACAAACAACCACCAAACATATCAGTAAGAAAGGAATATGCTGAATAGTGATTTGAGTTAACACCTGTTAATGTAAGAATGGTGTAAAACCCACATATATAACATTGCAATGTTGTACTCAAAATTCTCAACTAAGTAATGATAAGAAACAAATGTCAGTTGTTTTGATTATTTACACAAAAGAATATATGAAGATTTGACTATATTTTATACAAAATTCCAAAAATATAAAATTTGAAAAAAATATAAAATGTTTATTATTGCCAAAACTTCAAGCTCTGGTTTGTAAAGATTACAGTAAGAAAATTAATATTAATATTAAAGATTTGTGCAAATTGCAAAAAATGTGCAAACATTTACTCTCTGTGTGTTTGTGTGTCTGTGTGTGTATCTGTGTGCATGCATGCATGTGAGCGTGTACACGCCTGCCAGCACCTGGACACATGCTGATATGCATGATATGTATTGGAGGGTGTCTCTCTTGCTTCAAGGAAGTTTATTTATAAATCTAACGGTTTCTAGAAAGTTTCACTATTACAGGTGTGGTCCCAGAAGTACAGAGAAAGAAGGGGAAGTGACTCTCTAAGACGATATATTTGGAAACCCCAGGAAACTGAAAAAGCCTCTTAGCTCTACTGATAACAGAGGTGATACTGACTTGCTGTAGATGTTCATTGGCCTGTGTCGTGTCTCAAATGAACAGAACAAAACTATCATATCAACTATCATATCATATAATTTATGGTCATACCCCATTTAATTTAGCTCATTAACAGCTATTTGCTAGTTTTGTCCAAGTGTATCATATCTATTTGATTATCTCTAACCCTAAAAGATAAGTAACAAACAATCCTGGCAATAACAAATTAAACAAATTACAAGCATAACAGTAAATTTACTGTAATAAAAGCAATGTTTTATACTCAAAACTACAAAAACACACAACTACATACCGAAAATACATTACATGTTGTCATTTACATACCATTGAAATGTTGATCCCAACACTAGAAGTGACAATATTGTAACACTGCAGTAATGTATATTTTTACAGTTGGGTCTAAGTCAATAACTGTATAACAATCAAAGTATTCAATAACTTTTGTAATTGTTATTCAATAGCATAGTATCCAAGACGGGCAAATTTATATGAGATAAAAATCACTACTAACCGAAAACACAAAAATAATGACATGTAGTCAGTTGTGAGAGTGCACTCTTCAGTGATATGTTTGTGTGCTGTACATCCGTCTCACTCCTCCTGTCACTCTTTCTTCATCTGAAAAAGATATCAAACAGTAAATGTGAACACTAAATTCAGTTGGCTACATAAGGATGCATATGTTTCTGTTAAAAAATTGAATGTATACACAGGCTACTTGGGGAAAGTGATGTGTAAAGTTGTTGATGCACAATGGTAGGCACTTGCATTCTGGTACACATGTTTTGCTGTGGCAATAAAAGAAAAAAAAAACATTCCTTGAGTGTGCTGCTCATTTAAGACTGTCCTGTTCATTTGCCCCTGTTAACTCTAAACTTTTTGCATTTTAATTTTCGAGCAAATTTTAAGATTTCACTGATTACTTTTAAAGGACTACACCAACATTTTTGAAATTTGGCCCATTAGCCACCGTACCTATTAAGTGGTGAGAGGATTGGCACCAAAATCATCTCTGTGTCTCCAGTAGAGAGTTCTGTCTGATGGTTTAGCATTCTCTATGTTAAGTCATCGTAGTCAATTAACATTATTCAAAAAGTGAGAAAATTAGAACTTCGCCCGCTTGTCAGATATTGGGTAAAGTGATTAACTCCCAAAAAGTTGGTGTAAGACTTTATTTTACATTCATTCATTTTCTTTACCAGCTTATTCCTTTTCAGGGTCAGCCTTACCCAGCATGCATTGGGCGTAAGGCAGGAAAACAGCCTGGAAAGGTTGCCAATCCATCCAGGCTAACACAGATAGATAGACAATCACTCACATTGACATTCATATATATGGGCAATTTAGAGTCTTCAATCCTCCTGCATGTCTTGTTTGAAACCTGGGAGGATTTCGGAGCACCTGGAGGAAACCCATGCAAACTCCCCTGATGCTCATGTCTGGCATTTTCTATTGTTTATGCTACTAGGCGTTATTATTTCATTGCTTGTAAAACACTTTGTAATACTGTTTATTTATGTTCACGTGGTGATGTCATATCCCAGAGTCTACTTTAAAGATAGTGTGACTAAAAGACAGAAAAGCCTCTTCCTTTACCTTGATCAGGTTGAATATCACGCTATAGGAGAGAGAGAATAGGAAGAGGAATATGAAGCAGGAGGCTGTGGACCACAGGCTGCTGAACTCATCCTCTTCCATGCCTTTCTCTGTGCAGCTCACAGCAAAATTCTGTTCTGTCTCTGGAGGCAAGTGGAGGAAGGCGGGTAGTTAGATGAGACATACGGGCTTGTGTTTGTATGTGTGTGGGCATTTGCATGGACAGCTATGCCATTATAAAGTTAGCACACTCAGACCATTGTCTTTCGATAATTGTACTAATCTTTTGGAATGCAAATTAGACTTGTTTCTATACATACTTGAATCATTGAGTAAAATAACATGCAATATGTTCAACAAAAATATGTTTATATGTGTGTTTATAGTCCATATCTCCTCAATATTTGCTAGCTGTTTGGATGTTCATCCAGTTGAACATTGGAACAGTATACTACTGTGTTTTAAGTCTTGAAAGAGACTTAAATGATTTGTCCTCCACTGGAAATTATTGATATAAAGGTTTTGGATAGCAAGTATTTGTCCTAGCTTTTCTGGCACTTTACATTTTTCTCATGTTGAAGTCATTCATGAACATAACAAATGTGATTATATGCAATAACATTTATTGAAACAGCCTAAGCACACTTTTCAAGCTTTTAGACAATGTGACAAAGACAAGGCATTGACTTGCACAAGATCAAAATATGTAGCACACAACATGATGACAAACAAAACTAAATTGACATGCTGACTGTCATGTTAACAAAGACAAAGATTGCTTGCATCACAGAGTGTACAGTTTCCACACCACAGAGTACACACAGAGACACAGAGGGACACATTAGGACAAAATATCACACTTAAAGCTGAAATCACTCCATTTAACATTCACATGTGTTACCCTGCTTATTAGACACTCCTCTTGATGCCATAGAACTGTTGGCGCCAGCAGGCCAGACGTTGCAGGTGAAAATGACATTCTGTTCCCACATTGCCTTGGTGGTGGTGTACACACTTGTAACTAAGTAGCCATTTTGAGTCTTCTGTCGGGGGGAGGTGATGCCATCCTGGAAAATCCCAGGTTGACTTCCACTCTGTTCCGTCCAGGTGATATAGTAGTCACACTGCGAGCGGCTGGAGACCAGACACACCAGAGTGACCTCATTCTTTGAGTCTCCTTGGCGAATGTCCTCCTCTGGGAGAATGTGGACTGTCACTGTTGGTTTCTTTCCATCTGAAAGAGACATTTGGTTTATAAGAAAAGCTATGAGCTGGCTCTATGAAATAGATTTTAAAGGTGCCAGTCACAGTATTTGTACGTCTAGACATATGTGACACATCTGTGTATATATATTAATGGACTGGTTCTCGAGAATCAGAGATTTCTGTTGTACCACCATTCGATTAAATTAATGTTGGGCTTAAACTTTGGTGCTCAAGGCTGAAATTGTCTTGAGTACCAACCAGGGACCGGTTTCCAAACTCCTAATCCGTCAGAACTATTGGTGAGGAAATAACAGAACGGAGCTCTGTTCATTTAAAAGCAATTTCATCATATTCTAACAGCTCCCTTGACTCAACAGTCTAAAAATTAAATTACTAACATACCTCCTTTTTGGACAGTGAGGTCTTGAATGACTGGTGTCATGTCTTTTTTGTTGTGGGCAGAACAGCTGACTTTTTTTATAGTTTCCCAGTCCTGCAGACTTTTGGTCAGATTGCTGGTTTTGCTGTACCGATTGCCTACACGTGTAATGCTTCCATCACTGGTACTGCTGGTCTGACGTCCATCAATCTCCCAGGTGATGGTAGTTCCAGATACAATGTCGCTGTCCTGTCCAGTGATGGTGCACTCCCACTCTACCTGATTGTTCAAGAAAAGTTTTTTTGCACTTGGAGGGCTCAACGTCACTGTGATAGGAGCTACATGAGGGAGAGTAACAGAGAAAAAGGGGTAAATACCATTCGCCAACAACTGGAAGATCAGAGCAAACAGAAGCTCTCAACATTTATGTTATGTCGGAGCATAGTAATCTTATGTCATTGCCAGCTCACTACCAGCTCAAATAGTACTGTGTGACAACCGCATTACTGTACCATTCCCCGCACCAGGACACACCGGAGAAGATGAGACCTCTGAACAGGGAGAAGAAAGAGCAGACACATGGACATCAATCCTATATTGCAGCTTTCATGTTAAACAATAGACAGACAAGGGAAAAAGTGATAAACAGTAAATATTGTTGAAGATTTGTAGAGATAAAACAAGATAGGTTGACTCATTGTATAGACATTAGATAGATATGTCAGTAAGTTAAAAATCAAACCATCGGTAAGTTAAAAATCAAACCATACTTTGCACTTGCACATTTTTGGAGACTCCTACATGATTCACGGAACAATGGAAAGACGACCTCAAATCCCAGTCGGCTCTCTTTACATGGACCAAACTGACCCCTGTATATGTGTTGCTTTTCAGAACTGAAGGATATTGAACAGCTTTCAGGGCATTCCCACTGTCATCGGTCCATGCAAAAGTTAGGCTTTCTGGGTAGAAGCCAGAAGCAAGACAACCAAGAGTGATGTTATCTCCAGTCCCAGAATTGCATTGTGCCAAAGGGAACAGAGTTGGTTCAGCTGAGTCTGTGAAAGATGACAATTTATCAGTTTCCAATCATACAGAAATGTATCATGAACAGTTGAACAGGATCAGTAGGAATTAGAGCTTTGTAAGACTCTTTCCATGTAAATGAAAATACTTATAAATTAAGAAACAGAGGTGTTCAACCGCTCCCCCACCAGTAGACTACAGATAATGACATTAAAGAATAACCACATTGGTTAAGTCTCTTAACCACACATTGCAAACTGCTTTTTGCTATCTTTCTAACCATGTAATCAAAACAATATCACCAATATCGATATACTTTTTGATATATAAGTATCAAAATCAAAATGCAACCTATAACTGCTTTTTTTTTTCACAAATTAAAAGTGGAATTTTTCTTTGCCATTTGTATGGACAAAGGCAGGTCTCTTTTAATTACTACGCAGCAAATATTTTGAATAGGTGTTGATACAATGAATAAGTGTTGATACAACGGCTTACACCAACACTGAAAACCTGTTGTAAATATAAAATATAGTGCCAAAATAAAAATTGAGACAATGTCTGTAGTCATCCATAGCTGCTAACTGCATTGTTTTGTGGAACCTTATAACATCTGGTATGTATCTCCTGCATGGCATCGTCCATCAAATGATTGTTGGGTAGGATTACAAATCTGGTTAAGTGAAATAATACTACTAAAATTAAACAGATTGAACACATTACTGCCATGTTAAAAGTCACAGTTATCGCCGTCTAGTTTCCCTAGCAATTGTATATTGGCAATATTAACTAATTGGTCTCTTTATTCAATGTTCTGTTGTTCAAGTGAAATGCCTAGCACTCCCTGTATTTAGATGTAATACCTAATACAGATTTTAAAAAAGAACAGACATGCCTAGTAATGATGTGTCATACCTACTTCATGGCAGAAATACACACGCTAAATTATGTTAAAATGGGGATGCCATATAAAAGGATTTACTATTCAGATATAACTTTTTAGACAAGTTATGTGGTATATTTATCTAATAAATAAACTAAATGAATAATAATGGAAAAACAACAAAAGATGTAGACTTTCATCAGCTGCAATTAATTAATTCCAGCAGCATGAAAAAATAAGATCAAATCAAACCACCCTTGACATTAAGTGCTAAACCCAGAAGAAGAAGGTTTTTTTTTTCAATTGCTTTTTAAGAAATAGCTGAGGTAAACCATATCTTGTTAGTAACTCAAGGTTTTCCAGTCTCTCCAGCCACAATATAAACCTAAATATACCACAAGTAAGCTTTTTTCCCACCAGTAATTACACTTGAAAATAAAAAAATAAACTACTCGAAATTGTATGTTAAAATAAGGCTTACCTGATGAAACAGAGACTGTGGTCCCATCACCCCAGTAGTCGAAATAAACACAGTGTTACGTCTCCATTCGCTGCTTGAACAAAAACCCTAGCACCAAAATACCACTTCAAAACCTTGGTAAATGCATAAAATACATAGAAATCCAGTTTATTTTCCAGGTAATTTTGATCACCCAGTATCATCCTGTGCATTTCTTTGGTGTTGATTCATAGTCAGTTCTTTAAGTTAGGATTTATTAGAAGATGACCCTTAGATTTGTGTAACAACAATAAATCCTGACAACTAATCAACTTATCAAAAACGACAAACATGACATTTACAATATATTCCACTGAAAATTTTATTTTTCCTGTTTGTTTTTCATCACAAAAGTGGATGCAATGTGAGTTTTTGTTCTCTAGGGTTTTTGTATGGATGCATTTCTCAGTGCCCCCAGCCCATCACAATGATAAACCCTAGTACAAAAACCGAACACTAATTTCTCCACTGGAAGGCAAAAAGACTACATGTATGTTCTCTTAAAAAACAACACATTTATAATTCTTATCAACAAAACCATCTTTGAGTTTTTGTGCCTTTGTGGTGCAATTTGAATTACAAACCATGCGCAGGGTGTATACGATACTGATAAAGAACAGTATAATGATAAAAACTAAAAATTTCTTACCTGATATGTCTATAGTAAGAGTGTATTGGGTTAGCTGATTAGGTCGAGGGCTTTATAAACAAGGTGTTCAGTTGTGATGTACCTCTGGGTGAGTGTTGTTTTTATACACTCATATCACTGTGGCCATGTGTGCCATAAAGTCACAGTGGTGCAGGTTGTGACATAATTCTACTACTGATACGATGTACCAACTGTAGAAAAGGAGAGTATGTGCCGTATGAGCCATCTGCTGAGATATTTGTCTTATTTTGATATATACAGTGTATATATATATATATATATATATATATATATATACGTATATATATTGTATATATAATCTGTAATTTCATTAGACATACATTCTAAGTCAATGGTCCCCATTGCAAACTCTTGATCACAGTTGTTTCAACTTTTATTAGACTAAGAAAATACCAAAATACAAAATGTAGAATGTTTTACTATCCTTTATTCATACCATAATACAAAACAAATACAAATGAATTAAACCCAACTTAATTCATTTAATTAAGTTGGATTAATTTTTCAAGCCTCTTGAAATGCCTCTTAAGTTCATATGTCCCTGTGCACAGAATAAAACTCAAATCCAAAATATATACAGAATATATATTTATATATATAGAACACTTCAATAACTTAATTTAAAAAAAAACATTATCATTTCAATAGCAACATTACAAAAAAATCAAAATATCAAAACGAATGAAACAAATATCAAAAAGTTAACATACTAATAAATCATGAAAGGCCTTCTGTCTTCCCTGCTTATAGAATGGTAGTTTGGTAAGCTTTTGTAGTCGTTCTTCACAGATAAAGTGTTGCTATCACTGTGGCTCATAGTGAGAGATGACCAACCTATCTTCTAGTTGTGGTAAGAGGTTTACAAAACTCATAGTTTGGTATGGTTTTAGGCAAGTTGTTGCAGAAGCTTAGTGTGGGGAAATACATAAAGTATGCAGAGGGACATAAAAAAAAAAAGACATTTGTATAAAGTAGATGCACAGTGTCCCTTTCTGTTCATGATTCTCACAGTGACACATGCAGTAGTTTGTGTACAGCTCTATGGCTTCCTGTATCACCGTTCAGACTCGGTCAGAGTCTGACTGCAAACACCTGCGGAGAAAAACAGTTTGATAGATCAGAGCCGAACAAAAACCTTTATATAAAAGATATAAGGGTGTAGAGTTTGTGCTATTCACCAGCAAAAGTTGATATCATCAGAAATGTTATACATGTATCTAATGCCATGGTTAAATTTTGGGGTATGTCTGGTCAGTGGCTTGGTTTCTCTCCTTCAATTTGTTGTGCGATAAATACAGATGGAAGAGATTAGAGTTTTGCATTGACTCCTCCTCACAGAGAGGAAAACTCAAATGAAGGGGGGTGAACTGGATCAAATGTTTATCTGCTGAAGGAATTTGATCCACTTAATCAGAAAGTTATATTGTTGGCCATATTGAAATTTTGTTTACAGAAGTAATTTATCTAATTTTTGCTTATTATGTGTTTTGTCAGTGACAGAGGGAGCAATATCCACCAGGATTATTTTTTTTTCATTGAGACACCGGGAGTGAAGAGAGGGAAATGGAAAAAAATGACACACAAGATTGAAGGTGCTAATAGGATGCAACAAGTTTTGTCTAATTCAAGTAAGCATAAAGGCTTCCATCACACACATAACATGTACAGTCAACTTGTGGGATTCTCCATGCTTGTTGATCACTGGTTCAGACACAGTCAAATATGGTATTCCATTATATAAAAAAGGACACACACTTCCAACTTTGTGAAGAAATTAACCAGAATAAAACTTAAAAGGGGGTTATCATTGGTATGAAAAGCTGAAAAACATCTTTTGGGTATGTATTTTGGCATATGTAAGTATTTTGGTATATATGTTTTTATTAATTTGATTGGTTGGTTAGTTTTGATTCTAAAATATAACCCAAACATCAAACTGCAAAGGAATAGAAAATCATTAAAAATGTTCTGCAGTTGCGTCTCACTGCCTCTAGATGTCACTGAAGGATAGCTGAGTCGGAGTTCCCCAGGACACTTTTCACCACCTGACACCCACAGGCAATAAGTCACAGCTAGGCATGCAGTATTTCTACAGCATAGAGAGTGCAGTTTTACAGCTGATATGGATGTTATTTCAGTGTTAATTCAGTGTTTCCTCTTTACTGGCTTCAGTATATCCTTTGTCCATACAGTTTAAAAGTGGTTCCAACACAAAATAATGTAATGTAAAACTTGACTTTGAACCGTTGAAATGCATCATGTAACAGTAAAGTTGCATAAATAACATGAGCAACTCACCAACCCAACCCAGTTGCGTGACTAGTTTCACTGTGTAATGCCGGCCTGCATGAGACCGGCTTCTCGGCTCTAACTGCAACCGAGAACAAATACAGGAATAGACTGGCAGCTGAGAACACACTGTGTGTGTTCCTCTCCTCCTTTCCTGCCCAGTTTGATCAACTGGTTGGAAAAAAGCAGGCCCATCCATGTCATTAATAAGTGATTTTATTCATATGACTCAGATTACAATGTATTTTATTATTGCAATATTATTAATATGATGTGGTCATATTATATTGCTTAATGTACTATTTAAATTCATGCATCTCGCTTTCTCTCTATACCAGGAAATGAGACTGACAGTGACAGGCTGAGTTCTCTCTCTCACTTTTTTTTTCTTTTTTATCAAAGCGGTCCCCAGAGGAAAGACTCTTTGGCTTACTGGTCCTTGGCACAAAAAAAGTTTGAGAAAGGCTGCAGTAGAGGGCAATGTAGCCCAAGAAATGCCTCAATATTCCATTGTAGCAGTATTGTAGCATGTAAATTCCACCACATTTGTTACTTGTTTGAACAGATGTTGTTTATACACTACCAGTCAAAAGTTTGAGCACACCTGATTGAATGCACTATGCTTTTCATTATCTTAAATCCATTTTGATCAAAAGGTTTATGCTTAAATGTTTGAAATTTGTTTTTTAGAAAAATATAAATTAAGTTGATGCCTATGTGTGAATTTCTTTCCAAAGCCTTTGCCTTTCCATCAAGGCAAAGGGCGGCTGCTTTAAAGAATGTAAATAAGACAGTTTTGATTTGTTTAACACTTTTTTTGGTCACTGCATAATTCCATGTGTGTTATTTCATAGTTTCGATGTCTTTACTATTATTCTAAAATGTTGAAAATAGTAAAAATAAACAAACCTTTGACTGGTAGTTTATGTTCATATTTTGTAGAAATCATTCTGCTGTCTGCTAGAGCTGCTGAGCTGCTGAGCCAGGTATTCCAATAATGGTAACTGAACCCAGAATATGAAGGTCAATTAGTTGGAGGATTTTTAACCACTGGTCCAGAGTCAGTCAGTGGCTGACGTTCATTGAAATATAATATAATTTTCCATTGATGTTTTGGAGCAAGCTCACTAGTGAGTGACATATTTCTCAGAGTTTTACAAAATGTGAGAGAATTTATGACCTATCACTACTGTCTGTGTGTGTGTGTGTGTGTGTGTGTGTGTGTGTGTGTGTGTGTGTGTGTGTGTGTGTGTGTGCGTGCGTGTGTGTGTGTGTGTGTGTGTGTGTGGTCTTTTCTCCATGTTGACATATCATTTCCATGTACTTGAAGCTAAGAGATGAATCATGTGAGACAGAGGGGGGTCTAACAGCCCAGTAAGGATGAGTACTGTAGGATTTTGTACAGCTGCTCAACCAACTCCAGTCACTGTGGATCTCCAGCACAATAATAAACAGCAGAGTCTTCAGTCTTCAGACTGTTCATCTGGAGATACACCTGCTGTCTGCTGTCGTCTCTGGAGATGGTGAACCGGCCTTGGACTGACTGAGAGTAGTAGATGCTGCTACTACTATAGATAGCAGCAACCCACTCCAGTCCTTTTCCAGGAGCCTGTCTGATCCAGTTCATCCAGTAGCTGCTGATTGTGAGTCCAGAGGCTGTACAGGTCAATCTGTGGGATTCTGCAGGCTTTTTAACCACTGGTTCAGATTCTGTCAGAGTCTGACCATCAACACCTGTCAAGACAAAAAAGAAAACCATCACATGCATTAAGTTAGTAACTTTAATGAAGACAACATCAAATCATGATTAGTCAAAAGCTTCACCTGCCCAGCAGATAGTTAAAAGCAGCAGTCCTGTCCTATAGCCCATCATGTTAAACTGTGTGGCCACTGTTCTCTGTCATCCTCTCTGCAGTCAGATAAGTAGAGATGGAAGACATCTAAGTTTTGCATTGACTCCTCCTCACAGGCAGGGAGGATAGTACTGGATTGGACTTGAATGTCAATTATTATTTGATGAAATTAGAGAATGAATGTTTATTGTACAAAGGGACTATGAGGGCTAGAGCTAGAGTTTCCAAAGCATAAAGAAACATCTAAATCTGCCTTCTACCCCACATGTGATGAGGTGTGATCGTTATTAATGCCTCAAATAATACTGTCATCACAACTCATATAAACTTTAATGAAGAAAGCAACAAACTGCAGAGGACTGGAGCATAGAAATCTAAGGAATGTGTTTTAGATATTGCATGGATGAACTATCAAACATCTGTTTCTTTATGAAGGAGATCGATTTGAGACCGGACTGGACCAGGTGCTGAAGCCTTGAATGGGAATAGAAAGAATATCTCAGTTCAGCTTTAATCTCAGGACAGAGGGGAAGGGGCCTCTGAGGCGAAGCTGTTGCTGTCATAGATGAGACCAGGAAGCATGGATGTGGGAGGAGGAGGAGGGTCCGGCCATGACAGGTCTAGCTTGGTGACCTCAAGAAATTCTTTGTAGTAGACGCCTTGTTGAGAGACTCTCTATGTTGAGACTCTGACCTCTCTATCAGCCTCATCTTTTCCCTCCTCAACACTATGTGTTTCTTTCTCTTCCCCTTTGTCCCAATGACATATCAATGATTTTTGACTGTTGAAAGGACTTTGCCTCGCTTTCACTGATGTAATATCATGAAGGCATGGAGGGTTTACTTTCAAAGTTTAAATATACAATAAGAAATATAATATGTAAACAAAGGCAGGCCTTATACTTTGAGAATATGGTGAGTGTGAGAAAAAGCCTGCAGGTGTCATTGAGATCTCATTGATGCATGTTGTCTGTGGAGGTTTTTATACAGCTGCTCCACTGTCTTCAGTCACTGTGCTTCTTCGAGCGCAGAAGTAAACAGCAGAATCTTCTGCTCTCAGGCTCTTGGCCTCGAGGTGCTGAGTGCTGCTGGACACATCTTCAGTCAGGGTGAAACGGCTTTGAAAAGAGCCGGCATAGACAGCAGAGTTTGAACCTGCATCCATTCTCCCAATCCACTCCAGAGCTTCCCCTGGCCTCTGTCGTACCCAGTGCATATAGTAGCTTGTCATGTCAAACCCAGATGTGGTACATGACATCTTCACTGTCTCTCCTGGTCTTTTCACCTGAGAGGGAGACTGGTCCAGTTTGATCTCACTCCACACTCCTGTAAACAAAGAAAAGGTGATCATCAGTCATCAGACATCTAAATCTCAGATTAGACATTTACCAAGGAAAAGTGTGTAACACCCCAATTGCTATTCTTACCATGTATAGTGACTACTAAAAATAAACTCCAGGCAATCGTATGTTCCATTATGTAATACACACTGCAATTCAGTGCTTTCTGATCAATGTGTTTCTGAGGTTTATTAAACCGTCCCAATTATTCTGCCACAAATAATTTGAACGGTGCTGATGGTGTGTTTATAAGGACGGAAGAGTTTGCATAGACCGCCCTCTACAGGTTTAAATAGGGAACACAGACAGTTTGACTGCTGTTTAATGACAGTTGTACTTCAGTGGTTGAGGAAAGATTTACATAAGTAACTTATCTCAACAACAAGAGCAAAAAACACTGAAGAATACCTAATGCTCGACAAAAAAAGCCATTGTTTTGTAAAACATTTGGATGCAACTTGGACAGATATTTTCCAAATCCTAATCCTAAATTCAACTCAAAAACTGTTGCAAATATGACATTCTCTGAATTTCATCTTTGTTTGTGGGTATGGTTGTGTAGGGAAAAAAGATACTTATTTTCAGAGATGTTAATATCATGCAGAATCAGTTTACAGGTAGTTTTTTATTGTGGCCAAATTAGCAAAATGTAAATGCACGCTATATGTGATGTCTCTTCTGCCTGTAACATTACTTTTTAGTTAGATTCGTATTCGGAAAACTTTAATTTATCTCATTGTATGACACAGAAAATAGTCTTTCCACATGTTCTCTAGCCATGGCTCCCCATTGAAAACAGAAGCACAAACACAACAATTATATATTATACACCTCCTTCTTAGAAGAGAAAAACAAGTTTCTCAGAATGTACTTATGTATTCATGTAGGCTACAAGTGAATTCATCATGCTGTCAAATGAGATTAACAACAAACTTAAATACTCTCACATCACTCATCCCTCTATATATCAGGGACTAACTGGCCACACTGAGGACAAGACCAATGAAGACAATCTGTTTCTCCTATTGGAGGAAATCACACCAGCACTCATTCCTACACAAATCAACAAACAGTACTTTTTTTTATTGATATTCAGATTTCAGGACAGTATAACATATGTGTATGTGTGTAGTTGAGTCATATGGGGTACTACTGGATATTTATGCATTATTTTGATTAAAGCTGCCTCCACCGCATTTCTCGAAAATCCATTCCATTGGTTTTCCTTTACAGTGTCTGATCCAACCTGTTGCATAGCTGTTATCAGTCAAGGCATAGCCAGAGACCTGACAGGTGATGGTCAAAGACTGACCAGGCTGCACAACCACTGAGTCTGGCTGGATGAGATCAATACTGTGCACACCTGTGGAAACACAAATCAAGATGATCTAGATCATTCATCTCACTCTTCAGTGTTTATAATGTGTTTATTAGTATTAATCCACTGAAAGCTACTCACAGGATCCAGCTGCCAGCAGCAGTATCAGAGCTACAGAGAACATGGTTTATGTTGAAGCTGGACTGATGTGAGCTCTTCTGTCCTCTGAGTGATAGAGAGACAGACACTTCTCTTCCTTATGTGTCAATACATACAGATTAATTTGCATATTGTGGAGAATCATTTAATTAATTGAATTCATTTGAATGAACTGAACAGACTTAAAGGTAAAAAGTTAATCATTCCCTCACAATGACATAAATCTATCATACATTGGCATTTTTTCATTACATTTTCACAATATATGTAGTTGTTATTCAACCACAATGTTAACATTGCTATTCAGTGAATGATACAAAGTCACTGGCACCACTGCTTATTGGTTAAGTGACTGTATCGCTAGTTTTGACTATATTATCACATTCAGAAGACTCATGAGAAAAAAAACACAATTTCAAGACAAACATGCAAATTCAGCATTTCTTTTGTTATGTTGTTGATTAGTTAAAATCACCTAGTAGAAACTTTTTGTAACAAATTATCCAGTCACATTGCATTAGAACAGCTGCTGGTTTTGTACATTTGATGTAAAATCCAGAGAGACTCACAGGATCCAGCTGCCAGCAGCAGCAGCAGAGCTACAGAGAACATGGTTTGTGTTGAAGCTGAACTGCTGGGAGCTGCTGTTCCTCTTTTGCCTCAGCTGACAGCGTGATATGAACTCTTTATAGCAGAGGAACCAGGAACTTTGCGGAGAATCAAACATATGACATACTGAGGTGGGTCTACTTAATAGTGGAGCTAAACCGAGGAAGTAGTATTGGTACGAGGCTGACGACCCCCTACTGTGTCTCACTGTGACAAATCACTTTAATACACCTGCTGACTGTTATTATCTCTGGAGAGAGTGAAAACACTCCTCATTGCCTGGAAACCAGCTCTGCTTCATGTCCGGGTCTTGAATCAACCAGTTGGGGCTTATTTTGCAATAATGACTGGTGTGTAATTCATTTTATTCCAACTTGTTCCCTGTTCAATTTCCCCTTCTTGTTCCAATACATATTGTGCATATATTGTTACAGTGAGGGATGTGAAGGACATGATTCCATAAGGCTAAATATTCATTAATACCAACACAACAGGTTACCTGAAATGCATTACTCAATATTTCATTATTGAGGGTGGTTTCATCTGTCAAAAGTGTTAATATTTTGGAAACGTGTTACTAAGAATTTGCTGAAAAGGTGTCAGTTAAGGAATGAATTTCCTCTTTTGTTATGAAAATTCTCATTTGTATATAGACATATACATAGGTTTTACAGTGAGTTTGTATTATTTTCAAGACTAGGATTTCAAAAGGTGCAGTGGAGGATTTGGATGGTTATTACTCTACAAAAAATTAGTGTACTGAAAATGGATCGTTTATGTGGAATGTCAGTTATCGATACTGAATAATATATTCACTAAAATCAGTTCCAAATTCAAATACAAATCCTGAGTGAATTGAATGCTCCCAGTGTCACCATGAAGAACTGAGTCTACTGATGGTGGTAAAAAGAGGAAGTCGTTTTTGTATGTCTTTCCTATTACTGTCTCTCACTGTGTCTCTTCTGGCGCAGTAATACACTGCTGTGTCCTCCGTCTTCAGACTGTTCATCTGTAGATACACCTTACTGCTGGAGTCATCTCTGGAGATGGTGAATCTGCCCTGGACTGACTGGGAGTAGTAGATATGACTACTGCCTGTGTGTATGAAGGCGATCCACTCCAGTCCTTTTCCAGGAGCCTGTCTGATCCAGTTCATCGGGTAGCTGCTGAATGTGAATCCAGAGGCTGTACAGGTCAATCTGTGGGATTCTGCAGGCTTTTTAACCACTGGTTCCGATCCTGTCAGAGTCTGACCATCAACACCTGTCAAGACAACAAAGAAAACCATCACATGCGTTAAGTTAATAACTTTAATGAAGACAATGTCAAATCAAGATTAATCAAAAGCTTCACCTGCCCAGCAGATAGTTAAAAGCAGCAGTCCTGTCCTATAGCCCATCATGTTAAACTGTGTGGCCACTGTTCTCTGTCATCCTCTCTGCAGTCAGATAAGTAGAGATGGAAGACATCTAAGTTTTGCATTGACTCCTCCTCACAGGCAGGGAGGATAGTACTGGATTGGTCTCTCAGTCATTGCTTGGTGAAACTGGAGAATGAATGTTCACTGTACAAAGGGACTATGTGGGTTAAATTTGACCCACAGGTAAAAAATGATTGAGATTTCAGCAGAATATAGAGATAGAGTTTCCAGAGCCTCAACACATCTCTAAATCAGTAAATATCATCATGAAAGGAACACATTTTATCAAAGTTGGTTCCAATTTTTTGTCTTGGCTCTTGCCAAAAGATGTGCTGATTAGTAATTCTGGACCGTCACAAGGGACAGTTCTGTCTCCATTCCTCTTCACGTTGTATACCTCTGACTTCTGCTTCAACACTGGGAGCTGCCACCTCCAGAAATACTCAGACGATACAGCTATTGTTGGACGCATCGGCAGGGGGGAGGAAGGGGAATACCAGGAACTCATTGAGGACTTTGTTCATTGCAACCATTTGCAACTTGTTAATAAAAAAAAATATGTTAATAAAAACCAAAGAACTTGTTCTGGACTTTAGAAGGAAAAACAGCTCTGTGACACCTGTCTCCATTCAGGATGCTGAGGTGGAGGTTGTGAAGTCTGATAAGTTCTTGGGTGTGCACATTGACAACAAGCTGGACTGGACTGTTAATACAGAGGCAGCGTACAAAAAAGGTCAGAGAAGGCTGTACTTTATTAGGAAACTTAGGTCTTTTAATGTATGCAACAAATTGCTTTTTATGTTTTATCAAAGTGTTATGGCTAGTGTCATTTTTTATGCCTGTGTGTGTTGGGGAAGGAACATCACTAAGAGGGATGCTAGCTGTTTGGATAAGCTGGTTATTACAGTGTTGGGCAGTAACGTCACTACAAGTAGCGGTGCTACTAGTTTAACTACATTTCTCAGTAGCGTGGTGGTAGCGTCACTGTTTTTATCAAATAGCGTTTTAAGTAGTGACACTGTTTTATTGATCAAGTAATGCGGTAGCGTCCAAAAAGCTACATTCTCCAAAGCATTTCTAAAGCTCAAGCGCAGCAGAGCTTTCTGCTGTGGTCTGGAATAACACTGCTAAGGATAGGTACGTGACGCCAGCGCCATGCACAGAGGAACTGTCTGTGTAGCCGACAGAAGCACTTCCGTATGACGGTGACATCACAGACCAATCCTTGGCCTGATGCCTGCGACGTCTCTGGTGCATGGAATACAGTTAACACGCGTCAGGTCTTTATTCTTTTGTTACTGTGGGTTGAGTTGAGTTAAAAGAGTTTGTTAAAGTAAGTCTCCACAGCTTTATCCTACAAATGTGCCCAAGTCTCCACTATAGATTGAGCATACACATGCAAACAGGTAGCCTATATATACACACACACACACACATGCACACACACACACACACACACACACACACACACACACACACACACACACACACGCACTCACACACACACACACACACACACACACACACACAAACAAACATAGATTAACATACAATACTTTGCTTTATGTTATTATGTGGAGCACGTTTTTTTGTTTGTTTTTGTTGCCAAATTGGTATTGTTATAAGAGCAGTTGCTCGCAACTCAGCTTTTTTTTATAATAAACAATATAACTGAACATTTTTTTGCTGCCTATTTGTTTGACTGTTTCCTGATCACTGAGATAACACTGATTTGGCATGAAGTTGGTCCAATGTAATAAAAGTAGTGCAGATGAGGAGGAGGGCAAAAGTCCACCTGATACTGGACAATGCCTCCCATCCTTTGCACTGCCTCCTTGCCCAGTACTGAAGCTCCTTCAGCCAGAGGCTTGTTTTGCCAAGGTGTGCTACAGAAAGGTTTAGGCGCTCCTTTATTCCTGCTGCTATTAGATGTTTTAACGAATGTCTATAGGGAATACAGAGACTGAGAGCGGAGGATATGGTAGTGGCCTGGTCGCATATGGATGATAATGAGATAGTGACTATTATGTTTGGTTTTTATATACTTATTAATTTATTTTTCCTGCTGTGTGGGATTGTCTGTATTCTCATTGTTTTTGTTGTTTGTATTGTCTGTTATTGTTTTGTTAATTAATGCTCTATGCTTTCTATGTAATGCTGCCTGTGACACCCAAATTTCCCGCCTGGGGATTCATAAAGTACATCTATCTATCTATCTATCTATCTATCTATCTATCTATTTATCTATTTATCTGTCTATCTATCTATCTATCTATATATCTATCTATCTATCTATCTATCTATCTAAAACCTACTTAAGACCCCTCTAACTCCAAGCACCTCATTCATTCATTCGTATTTTTCTGTACTATGATGATTTATGAATTTGGACAAGGTCAGTAATGATTATTTTGATGTCTATTATTTATTTAAGATAAAAATGTATTCAGGATTAATTTTTATGTCTTTCAATTTTGTCAGTACTGTACAGTATTTTTTCTCTTTCTCTGTGAACTGGCCTTGAATGTATTAGTGGGCTGGTGGCACCTCCTCTGGTGGCTTCATGTTACAAGTGTTCAGGGACTGAGGGGTTTTTGTACAGGTCTACTGATGGTTTGTGTTATTGTGGATCTCTGGCACAATAATACACAGCAGAGTCTTCAGGCTGCAGATTCTGTCCGTTTAGAGTCACTGTGTTGCTGGAAGAGTCTAAGGAGATACTAAACTTGTGTTTTAGTGAATCTTTGTAGTATTCAGCTCCAGTATTTTTAATTCCAATCCACTCCAGTCCTTTCCCTGCAGGCTGTCTGATCCAAGCTGTGTAATAGCCACTAACAGAATAAGAGACCTGACAGGTGATGGTCAGTGGTTGACCTGGCTGGACAGTCAGAGAGGCTGGCTGTGTCAACGTTTCACATTTCACACCTGTGGAGGAAAACATATTGAATATTTCAATGTTTTACAGTGTAGTAAGAATGAACAACTGGTGTACTGAGATCAAACTGTTAGTGTTTCTCCCTCAAAGAGACTTACAGGATCCAGCGGCCAGCAGCAGCAGCAGAGCTACAGAGAACATGGTTGGTGTTGAAGCTTCTCTTCATCTGCCTCAACTGACAGCGTGACATGAACTGTTTATAGCAGACTGTAAGGAAGTCAACTTTGCATAGAATAGGACACTGACATGCTATAAAAGGAGGAGGGATTGTCCTATTACAAGCATTCAAGGGTTGAAGGGTATGGATTTTATTCATAATTCCTAATATTCATTAAGATGCATATTAAAGAAAATGTGTTTATTAATTCAATGTCTTAAAGGTTAAGTCTTGTTTTTTGCATTAATTCACTGAAGACTTTAGATCACTGTATTCTCACAACCAGGCGACACTGGAACTGGAAAACAACAAAACACCCAGAAATAATTAAAATAATGGTGACAAATAATGGTATATGTAAACATTGTAATACATTCCTAATTATACTTTTTGCAGTCTGGTATCTGTGTTACTTCAACTTCCTAAAAATATGTATGTAGCAGCACTCCTTCAGTATTTCAAAATGTGCAACTACTGGGTAAAGTCCATGCAAAAAGCAATGAGTCTGACGCGAATAAATCTCGAGACCATAACTCCATTTAGAACGTTTAGTGGAAAAACAAAACAGTTACAGACTAACAAGATTCATCAATTGGCAATCATTTTCTCTCGGTCAAAAAACTGTGTTGCTCCGTGGACTTTCTCACTCCAACTGAGTCTAATGACGGTGACGTCAATGTAAAGGAGCATTTCAACTACTTAGAATCTATTAGGCTATAGGCCTACATAAGAAACTATAGGAAATCTAATGTTCTATAATAATCAACAAATATGACTATAGTACAAATTAACTATTCAATATCACTAGTATTTCAATTAACATTATTAGCTATCAACATTATTACAAATATACAAATTACAAATATATCAAAATATATTTTCCCTTAGAATGGCTCTTACAATGTATATACAGTATGTTGGCAGAAAGGTAATAACTGTTTTGTCTGTTGAATCAAGAAAAGCCCTCTCAAGAAAGTTCGGAGAACTGATGAAGAAATAAGTTTTATTTATATTATTAATATGATGTGTTCTACTCCTGTAATGTAATTCTTTGTTCTTGGTTCTTGCTCTATCAAAAAATTTTCTTTTAAACAGTCATACTTCATTGCTACTCAGACAGAGTGTTGATTAACTTTTGTGCATTTTTGTTGCAAGTAGGTATGTGTGTGCGTGCGTGCGTGTGTCTGGTCTTTACTGTAATCCATACATACAAATATATTAACCATGTAGTTGAAGCTAAGAGATGAATGTGAGACAGAGGGGGGTCTAACAGCCCAGTAAGGATGAGTACTTTTTGTACAGCTGCTCAACCAACTCCAGTCACTGTGGATCTCGAGCACAATAATAAACAGCAGAGTCTTCAGTCTTCAGACTGTTCATCTGGAGATACAGCTGCTGTCTGCTGTCGTCTCTGGAGATGGTGAACCGGCCTTGGACTGACTGAGAGTAGAAGGTGCTGCTGCCACCACCGCTGCTGATAGCAGCAATCCACTCCAGTCCTTTTCCAGGAGCCTGTCTGATCCAGGCCATCCAGGAGCTGCTGAATGTGAATCCAGAGGCTGTACAGGTCAATCTGTGGGATTCTGCAGGCTTTTTAACCACTGGTTCAGATTCTGTCAGAGTCTGACCATCAACACCTGTCAAGACAACAAAGAAAACCATCACATACATTAAGTTAGTAACTTTAATGAAGACAATGTCAAATCAAGATCAAAAGCTTCACCTGCCCAGCAGATCATTAAAAGCAGCAGTCCTGTCCTATAGCCCATCATGTTAAACTGTGTGGCCACTGTTCTCTGTCATCCTCTCTGCAGTCAGATAAGTAGAGATGGAAGACATCTAAGTTTTGCATTGACTCCTCCTCACAGGCAGGGAGGATAGTACTGGATTGGACTATCAATTATTTCTCAATTAAACACTTGAAAATATGACACTGAATTTTATCTGTTTGTGGGTTTGGTGGTGTATGGAATTGCAGTGCTTATTTTCTTGATTGTTAACTTGAATAACACGCAGAATCAATTTACAGGTCGTTTTTTTTATACTTGGCCAGTGACCAAAATGTAGATTGTTGCAAGAAATGCAAAAAGTAGCAGCATCTCTTCAAAGGCAGAATTAAATCCATATATAGATATGGATTTACTTCTGCCTATGAAGAGATGCAGCTACTTTTTGGTCAGATTCTAATTGAGACAACTTTATTGCCTATCTCATTACATGAAACACAAAATAGTCTTTTCACATGTTTTCTATACAACACAACAATTCTACATTAAACACATCCTTCTTATTAGAAGAGAAAAAAAAAGTTTCTCAAAATGTACTTCTGTATTTGTCATGCCCTCTGCCTCCTAGTCTCTCTCTCTCTCTTTGTGTGTGGTCTGATTACAGAGCTGGAGTCAGGTGTCCGGAGTCAGGAGCCGGTCTGCTCAGCTGCAACTCATCACCCAATCATCCTTACTACTTAAGCCCGGCTCAAATCTCCAGACTCCGCCAGATTGTTGACTCAGTTTACCCTGTTAGTCACTTTCAAGCCGTTTAGTCTGTTTTCAGTCTGTCCTGCATTTTTGCCTCGACGCACTCTTGCCTGTTTGTCCAGATCCCGTCCTGACTCCTGCAGCCTGCTCCAGCTGTGGAACCCTGTCAGTCCTTCGTCCAGTCTGCCGCCTCGTCAGTCAGCTGTCAAGCCCGGACTCCTCCACCCTCCAGGCCAGCCTCGTCCTCTCACCCTACCCTCAAATAAATCTTTATTTGAACTGTCCTGCTGCCTCCTCGTGTTGTGTCTCTGCCTTAGAGTCCACCAACCTTAACCCGTGACAGTATTCATGTAGCTACAAGTGAATTCACCATGCTGTCAAATGAGAGAATAATGAACTTAAACACTCTCACATCATTCATCCCTCTATATATCAGGGAGTATCTTGCAGCACATACAGAGGACAAGACCAATGAAGAATATCTGATTCTCCTATTGGAGGAAATTAATCATATTCAGGTTTAGGCCAAGTATAACATATGTGTGTGTATGTGTGTGTGTGTGTGTGTGTGGTTGAGTCATATGGGGTGCTGGGTGTTTGTGCAGGTCTGCTGGTGGTTTGTATCACTGTGGGGCGACGTACACAGTAATACACAGCTGTGTCCTCAGGCTGCAGATTCTGCCCTTTTATAGTCACCGTTCCACTAGAAGTGTCTCTGCTGTAACTGAACTTGTTTTTCAGAGCATTATTTTGATAAAAGCTGCCTCCACCCCATTGATAAAAAATCCATTCCATTGGTTTTCCTTTACAGTGTCTGATCCAAGCTGTTGCATAGCTGCTATCAGTCAAGGCATAGCCAGAGACCTGACAGGTGACGGTCAAAGACTGACCAGGCTGCACAACCACTGAGTCTGGCTGGATGAGATCAATACTGTGCACACCTGTGGAAACACAAATCAAGATGATCTAGATCATTCATCTCACTCTTCAGTGTTTATAATGTGTTTATTAGTATTAATCCACTGAAAGCTACTCACAGGATCCAGCTGCCAGCAGCAGTATCAGAGCTACAGAGAACATGGTTTATGTTGAAGCTGGACTGATGTGAGCTCTTCTGTCCTCTGAGTGATAGAGAGACAGACACTTCTCTTCCTTATGTGTCAATACACACAGAGATTAATTTACATATTGGTGAGAATTACTGATGAAGTTACTGTGGAGTACTGTAGAAAAACCTATAGAGTTTTTACAGATTCATGTTTGTCAGATACAGAGCTTTTCATGGCCAAGTTGTTAGCTGAAGTCCTGCTGTAATTCATTTACGTGTTTTTTAAAGATAGACATTACTGAATGAATCAGTTCAATGAAGGGAAAACAGTGGGGAAAAAAACTTTCTGGTAAATGTGTCTAGTATATTATTAAAATGATTGTATCATATATTTTGTTAACAAACCAATGCAACTTCTACTAGTTCTGTCCTTTTATCTTTCATATCAAGTACAGTAGCTGCCACTGGACAGAGAATATCCAGAGACCAGAAGACAGAGGGAAAGTACAGGCTCATGGAGCCCAACTGGGTCAGTATTAAATGAATGAGTTGCATAATCAAACATATGGGCATATAATTATATTCCATATTGTGCCACATTAAATGAGTTAATTACTACTTAATAATTTGGGTTACTAACAAGACATGCTCTTGTTCTAACTTAAATGCAATCATAGTATTTGTGATCATTGTATAATTGTTGCATTACATATTTGGTAAACTGACTTTCCTCTTACAGGAATTAATATGATGATTTATGAACTTGGAAATGGACTGTAATAATTATTTAGATGTATATTATTTATTTAAGATAACAATTTATTTAGGATTTATTTTATATCCTTTTCACTTTGTCAGTGCTATATCTATTCAAAGATTATTTTTCCTTTTTCTCAGGGAACTGGTCCTGAATGTATTAGTGGGCTGATGGCGCCTCCTCTGGTGGCTTCATGTTACAAGTGTTCAGGGACTGAGGGGTTTTTGTACAGGTCTACTGATGGTTTGTGTTACTGTGGATCTCTGGCACAATAATACACAGCAGAGTCTTCAGGCTGCAGATTCTGTCCGTTTAGAGTCGCTGTTTTGCTGGAAGAGTCTAAGGACAAACTGAACTTGTTTTTTAGTGAATCTTTGTTGCTTACAGTAGTATCCCTTCCAATCCACTCCAGTCCTTTCCCTGCAGGCTGTCTGATCCAAGCTGTGTAATAGCCACTAAGAGAATAAGAGACCTGACAGGTGATGGTCAGAGGTTGACCTGGCTGGACAGTCAGAGAGGCTGGCTGTGTCAACGTTTCACATTTCACACCTGTGGAGGAAAACATATTGAATATTTCAATGTTTTACAGTGTAGTAAGAATGAACAACTGGTGTACTGAGATCAAACTGTTAGTGTTTCTCCCTCAAAGAGACTTACAGGATCCAGCGGCCAGCAGCAGCAGCAGAGCTACAGAGAACATGGTTGGTGTTGAAGCTTCTCTTCATCTGCCTCAACTGACAGCGTGACATGAACTGTTTATAGCAGACTGTAAGGAAGTCAACTTTGCATAGAATAGGACACTGACATGCTATAAAAGGAGGAGGGATTGTCCTATTACAAGCATTCAAGGGTTGAAGAGAATTTAATTCCTAATTCCTAATATTCATTAAGATGCATATTAAAGAAAATGTGTTTATTAATTCAAACTATTTCTTAATGGTTAAGTCTTTTTTTTTGCATTCATATGTTTCACTGAAGACTTTAGAGCACCAGGTAACACTGGAATGCTTAGTTTGGTTCTCTGGTAATAATCATACAAGCATCAGCAGATCTTGCCACAGATTATTTATATGTCTGTCTGGTGAAAGACTCTCCAGGATTTACAACCAGACAACTAGGCTCAGTTTGAAGTTTAAAGTTTAAACCATGAATTGATAGAATGAGTCAGCTAAAATACCATGGTAAGCTTTGGAAAGACATTTCTATTGAATTCAAGTTTAGAGGAGTAGAGGGCCTGGGTTGGGAGATTGAGGAAGAAAGGAGGTTAGCAAATGATTTCATGTACCGGTATATGTGCATATACAGTATATGTGTATGTAGGTTTTTATAGTGTTTGTGTATAGGTGTGTATATACACATCCTGGTTTTTTCCTAACCGCTAATCTGCCATGTAAAGGGAAAATGAATGAAAAAGGTTTTGTAAAATATTTTATTTTACTTCATTTTTAATAATATTTAATATTTAAATTCATCACTGCTATTTATCCATTTTGGGTTTTTTTTATATTTAGTTTGTTTTCATTTAATCAGGGAACTGGTCTATTTGTAGACTGCTGTACATAATATGTCAGTTGTGAGGATGACTTTATTTTTCATATTTCCTTCATTGGTTTTCAGTGTGAAGATTAGTTTGTCCATATATGATTGAATATGTGTTTATGAGCTGAATAGAATGATACTGTATATTGGTTTGTGTACTAATGGATAGTTTAGAAGATACTCCTAAATGTCTCTATTTGTGGTTTTATACTGTAGCAGGTAAATGAGCACCTTTTCATTACAGGTAGCAATGCAATTAATTCCATCACTTCACTTAAATATGCCAAGATGTTATCAGTCATAACTTTTGAAATATACATGATAGAAACATGGGGTTGGATCATTGTTTTTCAGATTAACTCCTCTACCATTTGAATATGTTTTATTGACCGTTGAATGAAACAAGAGATATTTAGGTGTTGTATATTGTTAGCTTGATTTATTTTTTATTAAGAACCTTTGTTGTTTTATTCAAGATAAATTTGGCCAACCTTTAGTCACTCCCCCAATCTGCATATAGATATAACATATGCCATTTGACAGACAGTTTTATCCAAAGTGCTTTACAGTACCAGAAGTGCATGCATTCTTAGCATGGGCTGCCCCAGTGGGAATCAAATGCCTAAGTGTGGTGAGGTTAGGTCCATGCTCTACTCACTGAGCTGTACAGTACCACAGGACTACAGATATATGAACCACAGAGATGGAAGAGATCACAGTTTTGCCTCAACGCCTCCTCACAGAGAGGGAAACCCCACAAAGATATTTTGTTTATTAAATATACTTTAAGTATGCATATAAAACTTTATTCAAGGCTATTCACAAAAACATGTCAGAGACAGTAAAGTAGTGTTTTTATTGAGACTGTGTCTCTCTAAGTGTGCTGATATTGTCGTATAACGGAGTTGATTCTGTGAAAATGAAGTGCAGAAAGCAACTCTCTGACTTGGTTTGACTTGTTAAGTTTTTGTACAGCGTTGCCCCCTCCTGTGTCACTGTGGCTGTCGAGCACAATAATAAACAGCAGAGTCTTCAGTCTTCAGACTGTTCATCTGGAGATACACCTGCTGTCTGCTGTTGTCTCTGGAGATGGTGAACCGGCCTTGGACTGACTGAGAGTAGAAGGTGCCGCTGCCATCGCTGTAGATAAAGGCAATCCACTCCAGTCCTTTTCCAGGAGCCTGTCAGATCCAGTTCATGCTGTAGCTGCTGAATGTGAATCCAGAGGCTGTATAGATCAATCTGTGGGATTCTGCAGGCTTTTTAACCACTGGTTCAGATTCTGTCAGAGTCTGACCATCAACACCTGTCAAGACAACAAAGAAAACCATCACATGCATTAATTTGTAACTTTAATGAAGACAAAGTCAAATCAAGATTAGCCAAAAGCTTCACCTGCCCAGCAGATAGTTAAAAGCAGCAGTCCTGTCCTATAGCCCATCATGTTAAACTGTGTGGCCACTGTTCTCTGTCATCCTCTCTGCAGTCAGATAAGTAGAGATGGAAGACATCTAAGTTTTGCATTGACTCCTCCTCACAGGCAGGGAGGATAGTACTGGATTGGACTTGAATGTCAATTATTATTTTTTTAAACTAGAGAATGAATGTTCACTGTACAAAGGGACTATTTGGGTTAAATTTGACCCACAGGTAAAGAATGATTGAGATTTCAGCAGAATATAGAGGTAGAGTTTCCAGAGCATCAGCACACCTCTAAATCTGACTTCTAACCCACATGTGCTGAGGTGGAGATACCATCACCTCACCTCCTAAAATATTGTCATCTGTAATTATCATCATATATGAAAAGAACAAATTTAATCAAAGTTCGTTCCACTTTTTCCTCTTAGCTCTTGCTAAAACCTATTTTCACCCTGTGGCTCCAAGCACCTCATTCATTCATTTGTATTTTTCTGTGCTTTCCATTGTACGATGTTGACGCCTTTTTCAATAACACAGTCAAAGATGACTACGGAGCCCGGGAGTTGCCATTGGCAGAGAAAAAAAGTTATATCAAGTCCACGATTTACTGTAACCTGCGCACATTTTAGTCAATTTGTGCACACGAGATACAATTCGTTCCCTTGATTTCGTTAAACTGTGTAGTTTAGGAAAAAATGCAACTTAAAAGGTACCTTTTAGGTATTGCAGATAGGCCTAGTAAGGATTTGGTATGTTACTGTAATATCCATTGTCTGTTTACACTGAATAGGCATATCCCCGAAATATTGCAACATATTTAGCCACTTAACCTTCAGGCCATGCAAACACAATCAGGTGGCTGCAACACACCCAGCACAGCGCCACATTTAAACATAATCACCATGTGTATGTTATATGTATGTATATATATTTGCATCAATGGTTGAACTTGCCTGGTAGGGGAATGGCCACACATCAGCTAGTGCCTGGTCCACATATAGAAGGTTTCACTAGATAGAATGGTTGCTTTATTTTCATTAATATCAGTCTTATTGGTTTTGTTAAAAGTCAAATCATTAAGGGGAGAGGGACAGGAGGCTCAGACCCACTGGAGTAACGGGGCTCTGCTACCACCAGTATAAGGGAGTGGCCGGTGAACAGAACTCAGTGCACTGCAAAACAATCTACACGCATTAGTGATCATAAGTCAATCAAGTGAATTTATAGTGATTCAATAGGTGATAATTAATACTTACCAGCAGTGAACAACCAAACCTGAACCCAAGTGTGAATTAAACTAAACACAGATGCTATCTCCCGCTCACACCGGTGGACCAGTAGAGAATGATTCCCCTCCGGTAATGGGCCTGAAACCAACCAAAAGCGTTAGAGGGGATGTAGGACAATAAAAAAATAATACTACAAAAAGCTATGTTATTGCATCAACCCGATTACAATATTACATGTAGCTACAAACAGTGGCTGGCAGCCTCAGCCACGACAAGGCTTTCCTGCAACACAACAAACAATACAAATGAAAATCAACATTTACCTCCAGACTAAACATTAATTTCCTGTATTACAATACCTCAGGTAGACCACTCCCCTACAAATACCCCTAACAATGTTACATTTACTTCTTATGCACCGCACTTGAACACTCACACACCTCACAAGGCAGGCACCATAGTTAGCATGTCTGGGAAGTCCTAAAGATGACATAAGGTTGAATTACTTGCCTCCAATCAAACAATATGTTACAGCAATATCCAATAAGGGCATCCTACCTCAAATGTGGTTCTCACTCTTCCCAATGCTACTGCTGAAATTGGAACACTGATCACCTAAAAATTATGGATATATTACAATCATAGAACATAATAAAAATTAAACGCAAATGTGTAGCTGCAAACATACCTTAAGTGTATGGCAACTCCTTAACTTGGGTTGCTGCTCCAGCCACCAGTTAAATCAACAACAGGCTGTTTGCTTCACATGCATTATACATACCCAGCATTCACCAAACAAATGCAACTTCCAAAAGCCAGCCAGAAACAGGCAGCTGTATACTCTCATTAGCTCACAGGTGACAGTGATTAGCTAGTGGAAAGGTCCTAACTGTCAATCATTACCTATTGGGCAGGTCCTACCTGTCACATACATATTAAAGAAAATGTGTTTATTAATTCAAACAATCTCTTAAAAGTTTCTTGTTTTTTCATTCATTCACTTAACAGTTTAGATCACTGTAGTCTCACAACCAGGTGACACTGGAACTGCAAAACCACAAAACACCCCCGAAAATAATGAAAGTAATGGTGAAAAATAATGGAATATGTAAAACAAATTCCTCATTACACTTTGGGCAATCTGGCTGTTGAATCTTTCAACAGACAAGTGAGGAAGCCCTCTCAAGAAATGTCAGAAAACTGATGACGCCAGAGCTGTAAGTTGCACGTTTCCTGGAATATCACCAAATGAAATGGTAGAAACAAGTTTTATTTATTTTACTAATATGATGTGTTCTTTTTTTCTGATGAGTATTTTATTGACCATTTTGTAAAAAGACAAAAATATAAGACATACAGTAAATTGACTGAGATCTAAACAGAAACTCACATAACTGAGTACAGAAAGACAGAGAACAGAAAACAAAAATTATACGATGTGTTCTAGTCTTCTAATGTAATTCTTTGTTCTTAGCCTTTGGTCTTTCAGCCCAGCCATACTTCAGTGCTACTCAGACAGATATGTGAGTGTTGATTACCTTTTGTTCATTTGTTGCTTTGTGTCTGTGTGTGTGTGTGTGTGTGTGTGTGGTCTTTTCTTTTCTCCATACTGACAATACCATACATTTCCATGTACTTGAAGTTAAGAGATGAATCATGTGAGACAGAGGGGGGTCTAACAGCCCAGTAAGGATGAGTACTGTAGGATTTTGTACAGCTGCTCAACCAACTCCAGTCACTGTGGATCTCGAGCACAATAATAAACAGCAGAGTCTTCAGTCTTCAGACTGTTCATCTGGAGATACAGCTGCTGTCTGCTGTTGTCTCTGGAGATGATGAACCGGCCTTGGACTGACTGAGAGTAGGAGGTGCTGCTGCCACTTCCACTGCTGATTCTCGCAATCCACTCCAGTCCTTTTCCAGGAGCCTGTCTGATCCAGTGCATATAGTAGCTGCTGAATGTGAATCCAGAGGCTGTGCAGGTCAATCTGTGGGATTCTGCAGGCTTTTTAACCACTGGTTCAGATTCTGTCAGAGTCTGACCATCAACACCTGTCAAGACAACAGAGAAAACCATCACATGCATTAAGTTAGTAACTTTAATGAAGACAACATCAAATCAAGATTAGTCAAAAGCTTCACCTGCCCAGCAGATAGTTAAAAGCAGCAGTCCTGTCCTATAGTCCATCATGTTAAACTGTGTGGCCACTGTTCTCTGTCATCCTCTCTGCAGTCAGATAAGTAGAGATGGAAGACATCTAAGTTTTGCATTGACTCCTCCTCACAGGCAGGGAGGATAGTACTGGATTTGTCTCTCAATTATTGTTTGGTGAAACTGGAGAATGAATGTGCACTGTACAAAGGGACTATTTGGGTTAAATTTGACCCACAGGGAAAGAATGATTGAGATTTCAGCAGAATATAGAGATAGAGTTTCCAGAGCCTCAACACACCTCTAAATCTGACTTCTAGCCCACATGTCCTGAGGTGGAGATACCATCACCTCACCTCCTAAAATGTTCTCATCAGTAATTATCATCATATATGAAGAGAACAAATTTAATCAAAGTTTGTTCCACTTTTTCCTCTTCGCTCTTGCCAAAACCTACTTTCACCCCTCTGGCTCCAAGCACCTCATTCATTCCTTTGTATTTTTCTGTGATTTCCATTGTACAATGTTGACGCCTTTTTCAATAACACAGTCAAAGATGACTGATCAAATCCAACAATTCCAAGTGGATCCTGGTGTTGCAAACTATTTCAAAAATAACAGCAAAAAACAGTTCAACTGAAAAACACTTGCAACTATGACACTGTCTGAATTTCATCTCTGTTTGTGGGTTTGGTGGTGTAGGGAATTTATTTTTCATTTATTTTGTAGGTTGTTAATAGTTTACAGGTACACAAGCACACAAACACAACAACTTGAAAGAATATCACATTATTGATTGCTGTTAATGTTAGGATTCACCTAAAGAATTTTGCGTGCAAAAACATTTTGTTTCTAACCCTAAACACATCCTTCTTCTTAGAAGATAAAAAAAAGTTTCTCAAAATGTACTTCTGTATTCATGTAGCTACAAGTGAATTCACCATGCTTTCAAATGAGAGAATAATGAACTTAAACACTCTCACATCATTCATCCCTCTATATATCAGGGAGTATCTTGCCGCACATACAGAGGACAAGACCAATGAAGAAAATCTGATTCTTCCATTGTAGGAAATTTATGATATTCAGATTTAGGCCCAGTATAACATATGTGTGTGTGTGTGTGTGTGTGTGTGGTTGAGTCATATGGGGTTCTGGGTATTTGTGCAGGTCTGCTGGTGGTTTGTATCACTGTGGGGCGACGTACACAGTAATACACAGCTGTGTCCTCAAGCTGCAGATTCTGCCCTTTTATAGTCACCGTTCCACTAGAAGTGTCTCTGCTGTAGCTGAACTTGTTTTTCAGAGCATCATTTTGATAAAAGCCACCTCCACCCCATTGATGGAAAATCCATTCCATTGGTTTTCCTTTACAGTGTCTGATCCAACCTGTTGCATAGCCGTTATCAGTCAAGGCATAGCCAGAGACCTGACAGGTGACGGTCAAAGACTGACCAGGCTGCACAACCACTGAGTCTGGCTGGATGAGATCAATACTGTGCACACCTGTGGAAACACAAATCAAGATGATCTAGATCATTCATCTCACTCTTCAGTGTTTATAATGTGTTTATTAGTATTAATCCACTGAAAGCTACTCACAGGATCCAGCTGCCAGCAGCAGTATCAGAGCTACAGAGAACATGGTTTATGTTGAAGCTGGACTGATGTGAGCTCTTCTGTCCTCTGAGTGATAGAGAGACAGACACTTCTCTTCCTTATGTGTCAATACACACAGAGATTCATTTGCATATTGGTGAGAATTACTGATGAAGTTACTGTGGAGTACTGTAGAAAAACCCATACAGTTTTTGCAGATTCATGTTTGTCAGATACAGAGCTTTTCATGACCAAGTTGTTAGCTGAATTCCTGCTGTAATTAATTTATGTGTTTTTTAAAGATAGACATTACTGAAGTAATCAGTTCAATGAAGGGAAAACAGTGGGGAAAAAAACTTTCTGGTAAATGTGTCTAGTATTATTAAGATGATTTTATTATATATTTTGTTAACAAACCAATGCAACTTCTTCTAGTTCTGTCCTTTTATCTTTCATATCAAGTACAGTAGCTGCCACTGGACAGAGAATATCCAGAGACCAGAAGACAGAGGGAAAGTACAGGCTCATGGAGCCCAACTGGGTCAGTATTAAATGAATGAGTTGCATAATCAAACATATGGGCATATAATTATATTCGTATTGTGCCACATTAAATGAGTTAATTACTACTTAATAATTTGGGCTACTAACAATACCGTGTTAAAAGACATGCTCTTGTTCTAACTTAAATGCAATCATAGTATTTGTGATCATTGTATAATTGTTGCATTACATATTTGGTAAACTGACTTTCCTCTTACAGGAATTAATATGATGATTTATGAACTTGGAAATTATTATTAATGATTATTGATAATGATTATTTAGATATATATAATTTATTTAAGAAAACAATTTATTTAGGATTTATTTTATATCCTTTCCACTTTGTCAGTGCTATATCTATTCAAAGATTATTTTTCCTCTTTCTCTGTGAACTGGCCTTGAATGTATTAGTGGGCTGATGGCGCCTCCTCTGGTGGCTTCATGTTACAAGTGTTCAGGGACTGAGGGGTTTTTGTACAGGTCTACTGATGGTTTGTGTTATTGTGGATCTCTGGCACAATAATACACAGCAGAGTCTTCAGGCTGCAGATTCTGTCCGTTTAGAGTCACTGTTTTGCTGGAAGAGTCTAAGGAGATACTAAACTTGTTTTTTAGTGAATCTTTGAAGTATTCAGCTCCAGTATATTTCATTCCAATCCACTCCAGTCCTTTCCCTGCAGGCTGTCTGATCCAAGCTGTGTTATAGCTACTAAGAGAATAAGAGACCTGACAGGTGATGGTCAGAGGTTGACCTGGCTGGACAGTCAGAGAGGCTGGCTGTGTCAACGTTTCACATTTCACACCTGTGGAGGAAAACATATTGAATATTTCAATGTTTTACAGTGTAGTAAGAATGAACAACTGGTGCACTGAGATCAAACTGTTAGTGTTTCTCCCTCAAAGAGACTTACAGGATCCAGCGGCCAGCAGCAGCAGCAGAGCTACAGAGAACATGGTTGGTGTTGAAGCTTCTCTTCATCTGCCTCAACTGACAGCGTGACATGAACTGTTTATAGCAGACTGTAAGGAAGTCAACTTTGCATAGAATAGGACACTGACATGCTATAAAAGTAGGAGGGATTGTCCTATTACAAGCATTCAAGGGTTGAAGGCAATTGTATTCACAATTCCTAATATTCATTAAGATGCATATTAAAGAAAATGTGTTTATTAATTCAAACAATCTCTTAAAGATTAAGGTTAAGGTTTGTTGCATTCATTCACTGAAGAGTTTAGATTACTGTAGTCTCACAACCAGGAGACAAACCGCAAAACTACAAAACACACCGAAAATAATGGAATATGTAAAACAAATTCCTAATTACATTTTTCAGTCTGGTAACTTCAACTTCCTAAATATACGTATACAGGGCTTGAAATTAACTTTTTTGATCACCAGCCAATATGGCTACTAGATTTTAAAGTTACCAGCCAAATGGAATTTCCACTAGCCAAAATGTTTTTCTTGAAATAAATCAGATTATGAGTGCCACTGGGTTAATTTAAGCATAAGTATTAATAAAAATAAAAGATATAGCATAATAAATCTATAAATTATAGTATTTCACTGATATTCATAAATTGCGTTGATTTCAAATTGTGTGGATTTCATCGATACAAGGCTCTTAAAGGCGACACTGTCTTGGCCTGCTTGATTGTCAAGCTCTGGAGGTCGCTCTGTGCAGTTTTTGTAGTCTTTGACACTCACGACCCAATCGCCATTTGACATTAAATGTCCTCATTTTCGCCTTCTCCCCTCCTTTGTTTTCATTTTTATCCTCAGTGTTGCCAACTCTTTTCCAAGGAAAGTAGCTATTGGCTGCTCAGAAAGTTGCTAGAAGTCGCCAGATGACGTCATACGATAATTTGCATATCAATTTATAATGCTGCACTTGTTATGCACGCCGCGGCGTAGCCCGTTTTAATATAAGTGCTGACTCTGCCCACCCGGGCCAGTTTCGGTGTACGCCGGTAGAAATTACAAGTGGACCCTATCCTACAGTCCCTGCTCTCAGCGGAGGGAGGGAGCTACGCTGCGTGTGGGAAGCGCTGTGATCATCAGACCTCTCTGGAATAGACAAGCAAGTAGAGAAAACCGGCATCAGCTGTACCAATTTATTGCCAAATGCTTTGGGATTCAACACATTAACATTGCTTCCCATGGTCAGAAAAAGTCGCCAGATTTGTCGCTAGTCGCTTTTGAGAAATAAAGTCACCAAGTTGGCAACACTGCTTTGTATACTCGCGGTCTCGCGCAATCGATTCTACCGCAGCCTGCTTCAAATATTTAGAGCTTGGTTCATCACCAGCCAAATTGGCTAGTAACTTTACAATGTTACCCGCCACAGTAAATTTTTACCCGCATTTGGCGGGCTGGCGGGTGTTAATTTCAAGACCTGTACGTATATACAGTATGTTGGCAGAAAGGTAATAACTGTTGTAGTTTTGTCCTTAAACAGACTTGTCAAGTGAGGAAGCCCTCCAGCGACGCTGGAAGTAGGGGTGCTGAGGGGGCTGCAGCACCCCCTACTGGCGGGGGGCTGCAATTGCAAGGCTAAAAAGTTTACTAAACAAATCAATAAAAAACTTATATTTTTTGAGAGTAGCATTTTAGCGTAAGCAGTCTATAAAACATGGTTGTTCGTTAAATGGTTGAAATCCACCCTTTGTTATTTTTTTATGATATTTTCTGTGTATCTGATGCACAAACGCAGAGCACGTAGCTAGGCGCGAAGGATCACGGATATTCGTGACCGGTAATGGTGGGTTAGGTATCACTACCGCACTTCACCATGTCTCAAAAAAGAATCTCTGATTTCTTTAATAATGGCCCCAAAGCCAAACAGCAAAAACCCTTACAGAACACACTCGACTCCCTGCCGGCGGACCCCTGTCACTCCAGCAGCCCTGAGGAGGAGAGATCAGAGCAGCAGCAGCTAGCTAACATCAGTGCTAACGTCAATGCTAACGTTACCCCCCCTCCGGATGGTCCTATGGCAGCTAACGGGCAAATCCCCGCTGGCGTTAACTCCGTTGGTGAAGAGCCTTTCCAGCCAAAGGAGTTTACATTCCCAGCCAGGCGCTTTGGAAACGAAAACTTTACCTGATCCTTCAAGTCAGGTTGGTTTTCACGATGGACATGGCTTTGTGTGTGTGTGTGTGTGTGTGTGTGTGTGTGTGTGTGTGAGAAAGAAAGGGAGAGAGAGCGAGAGGTTTTGGAGTGCGATCTTCAATGAAAGCCTATTTGTAAAGAACTGCCTATGGCCTGTTCAGAGTTACTTGTTAATGTTTTCGGTTGCTGTGTGTGTGTGTGTGTATGTGTGTGTGTTATAAAGTTCAAGTGCCTTGTTCTATTGCTACCCGTATAGCATGGCTGTGGCTCACTCAACAATAAATCGTCTTCTGATTAGGAATAAACCTGCATTCCGTGTGTGAACTGTCCATAGCTGAATATGGTACTATGCTGCTTTGACATACAGCATGTTGGTGTTCAAGTTTGCTGTCTGTTGTAGTGTAAAATGTTCTAAAACTGGTGTAAAATGTTGGCCATTCAAATTAATACAAAAATCATGAATGTTGCGCAGCATTTAATATGACGTCATTATATAGACTTTCTCTCAGCACCCCCAACTCTGACTTACTTCGAGCGTCCCTGAAGCCCTCTCAAGAAATGTCAGAAAACTGATGACGCCAGAGCTGTAAATTCGTGGAATATCACCCAATAAAATGGAAGAAACAAGTTTTATTTATTTTATTAATATTATGTGTTCTACTCTTGTAATGTAATTATTTGTTCTTGGTTCTTGCTCTTTCAAAAAATGATCTTTTTAAACCCAGGCAGTGCTACTCAGACATATATGTGAGTGTTGATTAACTTTTGTTCATTTTTGTTGCAAATAGGTGTGTGTGTGTGTGTGTGTGTGTGTGTGTGTGTGTGTGTGTGTGTGTGTGTTTGTGTGAGTGTGTGTGTCTGGTCTTTACTCAAATCCATACATACAAATATATTGACCATGTACTTGAAGCTAAGAGATGAATCATGTGAGAAAGAGGGGGGTCTAACAGCCCAGTAAGGATCACTGTGACAAATCACTTTAATACACCTGCTGACTGCTATTATCTCTGGAGAGAGTGAAAACACTCCTCATTGTCTGGAAATCAGCTCTGCTTCATGTCCGGGTCTTGAATCAACCAGTTAGGGCTTATTTTGCAATAATGACTGGTGTGTAATTCACTTTATTCCAAATAATTAAACCTGGTTCCACTTTTTTGTCTTGGCTCTTGCCAAAACCTACTTTCACTCCTCTGGCTCCAAGCGCCTCATTCATTCATTTGTGTTTTTCTGTGCTTTTCATTGTACAATGTTGACGCCTTTTTCACTAACAAGGTCAAAGATGACTGATCAAAGCCAACAATTCCAAGTGGATCCTGGTGTTGCAAACTATTTCAACAATAACAGCAAAAGAACAGTTAAATACATAATGCTTGTCAACAAAGGAATTGTATTCATTGTAACTTTTAACTCAACTGAAAAACACTTGCAACTATGACACTGTGTGAATTTCATCCCTGTGGGTTTGGTGGTGTAGGGAATTTATTTTTCATTTATTTTTTAGGTTAACAGTTTACAGGTGGTTTTTTTTTTTTTTTTTTTATAGTGGCCAATAACCAAATGTAGATTGTTACAATAAATGCATTCTACATGTGTTTTTTCTCCTGCCTAGGATATGCAGCTACTCTTTCATCAGATTCAGAAAACTTTATTGCCAATCTCATTGCATGAAACACAAAATAGTCTTTATACATCTTTTCTATAGATGGCTCCCCAGTAAAAATGACAAAAAACAAAAAACAAAAAAAACACAACAACAAATATCACATTATTGATTGCTGTTAAAATTATTCACCTTAACCGTTTTGTTTCTGCAAATTGAATCATCTGTGGTTTTGAAATAATGAAGAAGCAAAATGTTTCCACAGACTGAGTGACTTAATCAAGATTATCTGGATGTCTTTTATTATCAGTCAGGAAAAGATTTATTTAGAGAATCTAGGATTTATTTTATATCCTTTCCACTTTGTCAGTGCTATATCTATTCAAAGATTGTTTTTCCTCTTTCTCTGTGAACTGGCCTTGAATGTATTAGTGGGCTGATGGCGCCTCCTCTGGTGGCTTCATGTTACAAGTGTTCAGGGACTGAGGGGTTTTTGTACAGGTCTACTGATGGTTTGTGTTATTGTGGATCTCTGGCACAATAATACACAGCAGAGTCTTCAGGCTGCAGATTCTATCCGTTTAGAGTCACTGTGTTGCTGGAAGAGTCTAAGGAGATACTAAACTTGTTTTTTAGAGAATCTTTGTAGTATTCAGCTCCAGTATATTTCATTCCAATCCACTCCAGTCCTTTCCCTGCAGGCTGTCTGATCCAAGCTGTGTAATAGCTACTAACAGAATAAGAGACCTGACAGGTGATGGTCAGAGGTTGACCTGGCTGGACAGTCAGAGAGGCTGGCTGTGTCAACGTTTCACATTTCACACCTGTGGAGGAAAACATATTGAATATTTCAATGTTTTACAGTGTAGTAAGAATGAACAACTGGTGTACTGAGATCAAACTGTTAGTGTTTCTCCCTCAAAGAGACTTACAGGATCCAGCGGCCAGCAGCAGCAGAGCTACAGAGAACATGGTTGGTGTTGAAGCTTCTCTTCATCTGCCTCAACTGACAGCGTGACATGAACTGTTTATAGCAGACTGTAAGGAAGTCAACTTTGCATAGAATGGGACACTGACATGCTATAAAAGGAGGAGGGATTGTCCTATTACAAGCATTCAAGGCTTGAAGAGAATTTGATTCCTAATTCCTAATATTTA
The DNA here is from genome assembly GCF_048128805.1 of Centroberyx gerrardi. Taxonomy (NCBI): domain Eukaryota; kingdom Metazoa; phylum Chordata; class Actinopteri; order Beryciformes; family Berycidae; genus Centroberyx; species Centroberyx gerrardi. The sequence continues at coordinate 14,470,704 of NC_136003.1, read as the reverse complement.
TTAAGATACATATTAATTAAAATGTGTTTATTAATTCAAACAATTTTCATGCATTCGGTGACGAGGTTAGAGCACTGCAGTCACAACCAGTTGACACTGGAAAATCACAAAACACTCGAAAATAATGAAATTAATGGTGAAAAATAATATAATGTGTAAAACAAATTCCAAGTTACACTTTGTGCAATTTAGCAACCGTGTTACTTCAACTTCCTAAAAACATATATATACCCATATACATAAATCACCCAATAAAATGGTAGAAACAAGTTTTATTTATTTTACTAATATGATGTGTTCTACTCTTGGAATGTAATTCTTTGTTCTTGGTTCTTGCTCTTTCAGCCCAGTCATACTTCTGTGCTACACAGAGATATATGTGAGTGGTGATTCACTTGTTGTACATTTGTGTGATTGTGTGTGTGTGTGTGTGTGTGTGTGTGTGTGTGTGTGTGTGTGTGTGTGTGTGTGTGTGTACGTGTGTGTGTGTGTGTGTGTGTCTGGTCTTTTCTTTTCTTTTCTCCATACTGACAAATCATTTCCATGTACTTGAAGCTAAGAGATGAATCATGTGAGACAGAGGGGGGTCTAACAGCCCAGTAAGGATGAGTACTGTAGGATTTTGTACAGCTGCTCAACCAACTCCAGTCACTGTGGATCTCGAGCACAATAATAAACAGCAGAGTCTTCAGTCTTCAGACTGTTCATCTGGAGATACAGCTGCTGTCTGCTGTCGTCTCTGGAGATGGTGAACCGGCCTTGGACTGACTGAGAGTACCAGGTGCTGCTGCCACCACCATCACTGATAGTGGCAATCCACTCCAGTCCTTTTCCAGGAGCCTGTCTGATCCAGGCCATCCAGTAGTCACTGAATGTGAATCCAGAGGCTGTACAGGTCAATCTGTGGGATTCTGCAGGCTTTTTAACCACTGGTTCAGATTCTGTCAGAGTCTGACCATCAACACCTGTCAAGACAACAAAGAAAACCATCACATGCATTAAGTTAGTAACTTTAATGAAGACAACATTAAATCAAGATTAGTCAAAAGCTTCACCTGCCCAGCAGATAGTTAAAAGCAGCAGTCCTGTCCTATAGCCCATCATGTTAAACTGTGTGGCCACTGTTCTCTGTCATCCTCTCTGCAGTCAGATAAGTAGAGATGGAAGACATCTAAGTTTTGCATTGACTCCTCCTCACAGGCAGGGAGGATAGTACTGGATTGGACTTGTCCCTCAGTGATTGTTTGATGTAATTGGATAGTGAATGTTCACTGTACAAAGGAATTATTTGGGTTACATTTGAAAGAATGATTGAGATTTCAGCAGAATATAGAGATAGAGTTTCCAGAGCCTCAAGACACCTCTAAATCTGCCTTCTACCCCATGTGTGCTAAGGTGGTGATACCATCGGCTCACGTCCTAAAATATTCTCACAATTAATTATCATCATATATGAAAATAAACAATTTATCCTCTGGAACATTCCTGAATCTTGCAATTCGGACGTGGAGCCAGAAGAGTGTAAATGAAGATGCTGACATCCTGCTGGCTGCCACCTCAGTGAAAAGCATGCCTTAGGGCTAGGTACATTAAGTGACATAAAATATTTTCCCTTAATTCTAGCTACTGCAAGCACATATCTTGCTGTATGTTAATTTGAGAGCGCTCTGCTCTGCAGCTGTTAAACTTACACGCCTCAAACGAGAAGGGTAGCATAAACATTTAAGGGGGAGGCTCACATAGATAGATAGTCCACTAGGTAGGTAAGCCATTCAACCAAGCTGGCCCAGGAACACATTGAGGGGCGAATTCACAAAGAATGGACTGCGGCCGCTAATAGCACCATGAATTGCGTATCATTTGCAACCGCTATTTGCTCCGTCTCAAGGACCGATTCACAAAAGATATTGCGCTAATGATATGCCAACGCAAACACGCCCATAACCTGTTGCAACTGAGTGCAATTTGCCCCTGTTTTGCGTCTGATTGCAATTACCAATGTGGCAAAGTATAAATGTTGCCTTTGAGCGAAGAACACAGTAGGCAGGACAATGGCAGAGAGAAAGAGAAAAATGACATTTTTAGACCGCGAGCTGCAAGTCCTGACGGACGAGGTGCAGAGGCATTCCTCAAAACTTCAGGCAAGAAATCTAACCGGGACTGTGAGAAACCATATTTGGGATTTAATATCCCAGTCTGTCAGTGCTGTTGGTGTTTCCAAACGCACACCTTCAGACTGCAAAAGAAGATGGCATGATTTGAAGTGGAGAACAAAGGAGAATGTAGGGGAGCTTTATTCATTTATTTTTCATGACACAATTGCATCCTGTCACTGCATCCTTTGTTTGTCATTGCATCTCACTGCATCCCAAAAGAAACTAGAAGGGCACTCGGAGAGCGCAGACCTCCGCCAAGGCCAATCCAGTCTTCTATGATATGCAAATGTGCAAGCGTAACCAATATACGGATCCGCTCCAAAATTTAATGGGTTCTTCCTTGGCCCATGCTACATCCTTCCACGAAGTTTCATGAAAATCGGGCCAGTAGTTTTTCCGTAATCCTGCTGACAGACAGACAAACAAACACACAAACAAAGGCACCGAAAACATAACCTCCTTGGCGGAGGTAATAAATGAGTTTGAGCGGAGCTGTCCATGGTGCTGAATCTTTAGGCCAAAATAAGGCCCACTGTGCTGACTAGTGAGATAAGTGAAAATATTTTCAGAGTGAGAAATTGAGTTGTATTGATTGTTTGGTTATACTGATTTATTTGCTTTTGTTTGTGAAGCAATCTGTGTTAAAGTTCTATAGTAATAATAATAATAATGTCAAAATATTATTTACAGACTGTATTTACAGACAATTTTATTTTTTACGTCACACAAAGGTGGAATTGTTGCAGAGACATTTGCAAGGTCAATTCAATTCATTTCTCAGTTAAATCAAAAAGTGATATTCTCCTTTGAAATATCCGCTCATGAGCATGCCTGGCATTACAATGTCTTCGCCTGGCTACAATCACTGCTGCCATAATCACTGGAAAGTCTGGGCGTGACACCCCTTATAAATGCGCTTCAATTACCACCAACTCTCTGAAGACGCTAATAATTTCTTTCTAACTGCGTGTGGCAATTAGCGCAGATCTTTGTGAATTGGACTGTTTTTGCAATGAGGCTCATTTGCATAGAAAGGGGCCAATTTTGCGCCAAATGTATGCATATTACCTAATTTAACTACGTGCAAATAGCACAGGAGCACCGAGACGCATTTGGGTGGCAGCGCAGTTAGCGGTGCATTTCACCCTTTGCGAGTGCTTTGTGAATTACACTGTTTCTTTTTGTCTTATTTGCACAGGTTCAGCCTCAGCAAAAGCCACGCAATCCTTTTGTGAATTCGCCCCTGAGAGTTTGATCACTAGATGAATAAGCCATTTGGCAAAGCTGGCTCAGGAACCCATAACTTACAAGTTCCACTATTCCATATTAATCATGGCTTCATTACTTCCCATGCCGAGGAAACGGCACATAACTGCAGCACACACGTTTTGGTGGCTTAGGTCTGCTGCTTTGGGTGGGCACTTCAGATAAAAGTTTAATTTCAAAATAAAAAAAGCACATTATTGATTCATGTTGAAGTCAGGATTCATCTTTAAACTTTTGCTTACAAAAATGCCCTGTTTTTGCAGATAGAATCATCTGTGGTTCTGAAATAATGGACCAAGCAAAATGTTTCGAGAGACTGAGTGACTTATAAATTTGGATGAGATCAGTAATCATGGCCACCTGAATGTTTATTATTATCAGTCAGGAAACGATTTATTCAGAGAATCTATGATTTATTGTATATAGTTTTCCACTTTGTCAGTTCTATATCTATTGTATGCTTTTAACTCTTTCTCTGTGAACAGGCCTTGAATGTATTAGTGGGCTGATGGCGCCTCCTCTGGTGGCTTCATGTTACAAGTGTTCAGGGACTGAGGGGTTTTTGTACATGTCTACTGATGGTTTGTGTTACTGTGGATCTCTGGCACAATAATACACAGCAGAGTCTTCAGGCTGCAGATTCTGTCCGTTTAGAGTCACTGTTTTGCTGGAAGAGTCTAAGGAGATACTAAACTTGTTTTTAAGTTCATCTTTGAAGTATTCAGCTCCAGTAACTTTGCTTCCAATCCACTCCAGTCCTTTCCCTGCAGGCTGTCTGATCCAAGCTGTGTAATAGCTACCAACAGAATAAGAGACCTGACAGGTGATGGTCAGAGGTTGACCTGGCTGGACAGTCAGAGAGGCTGGCTGTGTCAACGTTTCACATTTCACACCTGTGGAGGAAAACATATTGAATATTTCAATGTTTTACAGTGTAGTAAGAATGAACAACTGGTGTACTGAGATCAAACTGTTAGTGTTTCTCCCTCAAAGAGACTTACAGGATCCAGCGGCCAGCAGCAGCAGCAGAGCTACAGAGAACATGGTTGGTGTTGAAGCTTCTCTTCATCTGCCTCAACTGACAGCGTGACATGAACTGTTTATAGCAGACTGTAAGGAAGTCAACTTTGCATAGAATAGGACACTGACATGCTATAAAAGGAGGAGGGATTGTCCTATTACAAGCATTCAAGGTTTGAAGGCAATTTTATTCATAATTCCTAATTCATTAAGATGCATATTAAAGAAAATGTGTTTATTAATTCAAACAGTCTCTTAAAGGTTAAGCTTAAGGTTTGTTGCATTCATTCACTGAAGAGTTTAGATTACTGTAGTCTCAGAACCAGAAGACAAACCGCAAAACTACAAAACACACACCGAAAATAATGAAAGTAATGGTGAAAAATAATGGAATATGTAAAACAAATTCCTAATTACACTTTGTGCAATCTGTCTGTTGAATCCTTAAACAGACTTGTCAAGTGAGGAAGCCCTCTCAAGAAATGTCAGAAAACTGATGAAGCCAGAGCTGTAAGTCCCTGGAATATCACCCAATAAAATGGAAGAAACAAATTTTACTTGTTTTACTATTATGATCAGTGGCGGCGCCAGAGATTTTCTTTTGCAGGTGCTATGGGGTTGCTCGACTTTTCAGCGAGGGTGCTCTTAAATTTAGTGTTTCCCATTAATGTGCCGGTCGCCACAGTTTAATTTCTACTGCAACACCCCCGACAGCCGTACACACACACGCGCAGTGCGCACATACGCAGTACCCGCTCCGCGACAGTTACAATGGCATTCTGTGTTAAACACAAGGCGAGATATTCAGTTTATGGGATATAGATGTAAGGTTCACAAGCCTGCCTACATAAACACACCTCTCTGAATATAAAATTTCACACAATTATGCCACGGACAGGGCTTGCACCCAAGCAGCAAGCAACAGACACAGGTTTGTGCACATTTCAGCCTCAGATTCTGAGATCACAAACTCATGCTGCCAGTTGATGGATTGCTGGCTAACTTCTTGTCCACTGTTGCATCAAACATTCCAATGACATGCAGAAGCTCGCGAAAATGACCTCTATTAGATGAGTCCTCACCCTCACTGTGACCTCGCTGTGCGATCCCCTGGCAAGCTGTATAGCGTAGGCATTCCACCACAGCCTTCATGTACTTTCGGTTCTCCATAACCAACGCCGAATGTCCCTTGTCAAGTGTGTTTGCTATTTTTGAGCCGCTTGTCTGTTTTTGTTTAAACTCACTCCATGTCTCCATAGCAAATTTGTGTCCCACACTTTCATGATGACTCTTCAGAGATGCTGATGCTTTTTGCCAGTTGTTGAACCCGTTGCTGGTAAAAGCTGGCTCCAAATGAAATCTGTGCCCTCGTTTTAAAAAATGGCGACAAGCAAAGCAAAACGCGACGTCTTTGGACACGCTGTATTCTAGCCATGCATATTGATCCAACCAGCTTTTGTTAAAACTTCTCTGCTGATTCCCAGTTGGCTGTGCAGGGTATTTTTGAAGAACTGGCCGTCTTGGGCCCTCTTGGGGATGATTGCTAATGTCATCAGCAATGCTAGCATCCTCAGCAGCAATCGCGGGCAGGTGCAGGTCCCCTTCCTCATCTCCATCCTCCGGCTTTTCTTGGTCCTGGTCAGTGACTACTAGCGTTGTGTCTACACCTTCATGAGACCTATTAACATCACCTGTATTAGGTTCACAATCACTCTCATTTCCAGGTTTTGATTGAGTCTCCACACGTGGACGTTTATGGAGTAAAAAATGATCCATGGTAACTTAGCTAATGCTACAAAAAATTGCGCTCTGGCCTCTGGCTAACAGGAAGTGGAAGGTCAAAAGTTCAATGCGTGCTGCGCCCATTGGCCGAATCAGATCACCTGTGTTGGCTTTATGTTTTTTTTTTTTCGGTTTGTTTTATTAATGAATTTATTCATTTTTCAAATTATAAATTATAGTATTCACACATTAAAAATTAAAATTTCTGTAACACTTTCTATGACGCCCAGGTCTATAATGCATTATAAACATACTTATAATGCATTATAATCTGCTTATAGCACTGTATACTTATAGTTATAAGCACTCATAAATATTCATAATGCTTTATAACAATAATCATAACACATTATAAAGCATTTTATAATGACTTAAAAGGTCAAGTATCATAATACTTCATAATTGCTGGTCACTCACTGACATTTTTTTCACAGAGGATCATAGTGCATTATAAGTATATTTATAATGCATTATAGACATGGGCGTCATAGAAATGCACGCCCAGATGAACTGTGAAGCCAGTAGTTCGCCTGAGCTATGATGAGCCCGGAAATCCTTCGAACCGGCCGTTCACTATCCAACACCATGGGATGGTCATACAGTTCAGTCTGAACTCAAAACCTGGAGATGACCCTGAAACAGCCTCACACCCCCAGTCTTCAACCTTTTGCTGTAACTGTAAAGTTAGAAAGTACTCTCCAAGGAGAGAAAGAGAGGAGTCAGATGAGGACATCTAGACAATTAGAAGGGGGAGGGTGTAGCCCAGGGTGAATTTTAGTTAGTTTATATAAAAAAATAAGTTATATATATAGTTATAAAATAATTCTAAATTGGATTGAAATTAAATTGGTTTTGCATGTGTGTAGTACAGCCTAACCCACTGATTGCCAAACGGGTAGATGTTTGATATCCATTGGCGGTTAAATTGCTATCTTCCAATCGGAATTTAAGAGAGGCGGGACTTAGGCGCTGACCGCAAAAACTAGAGCGCAGGGGAGAACATGTGAAGCAGCAGAGAAAGGACTATCCCTCCTGAAAACACCATCATAATATTGCTAACTGGGTTGACGACATGTTAGACCTGTGTGAATGCTGTTAAGGTAAAGCATGACTTATTTATTGACTTATATGATTATTTTAAGTGTGGTACTGTAGCTAAATGTTATGGTTTAAACGAAAAAGAAATGCTAATCGCGGCTAGCGTTATTAGCATAGCAATCGCTTTGGCCATTTGTGTATGTGAACGAGCTATCAGATAGCCTGTAAGCTAATAATAGATTATGATACATCCTTGTGTTATGTACTTGATTTTTAGTTGGATTTTATGCATATAGGAGCTGGACTGTTGTACCGCATAGGGAGAGAAAGGAGCAGGAAATCCTCCATGGGCCAGGAGTACAACAGACCTGTTCAAGCCCTGTTTCCACATGCTCCGGGAGTACAACGTTTGCCTGTTTTTGATTCCGCCTGCAGTCGGCCTCACTCGCCATTTTCCTGCATTGCTCTCATCAGGTCTACCCATAGAACCTCCTTGGTCTACCCATCACAAACTCTGTCATCAAGTCATGAGTACTGTCTATGCACTTGCACTGCTTTATTTTTGTTTTTGCCTTGCTCGGAGCAAGTGAAGTGGACGCAACGCAATATCATCTTCATCTTAAAGGTCTCTACGAACCCCAGCAACGACTCAGGCCTGCAACGATTAGCTTATTAAATTTGGACATTTTTATTTATTTTAGTAGATCTACTATTATTCCAAAGACTGTGTTGTTGAGTGTGTGTATATCCACAATTGCTGTATTTCATTTTGAGAATAAGCTAAAGAAAGTAAGATTGGTCAGTTCATTTTAAGGTACACACTTTGCCTCTGTGGAATGTAAAAGATTGATATTGGAATATCTGGGTATTTGCTTTGATAATTGGAAGTTGTTGTTTTTTATTTTCTGTTTTTATATTTCACATCTTGCTAGTTGCATAACTAAAGGCAATTGGTTTGCATTTAAAGTATCTGGTGTTGAGTTGTGGTAATTTTATACAGTCACATATTTCAAAGGGGGACACTGAGTTCAGGTTAATTGTAGTAATTGAAATTCTTAGTAGATATTGTTTAAATTCTTTAAACACTACTAAGTGGAGGCACCGCTATTTATTAATTCAGAGAGATTTACTTATTTAATTTATTGTCAAATTGCAGTACTCAATTTCTGTTATGACCCGTTAAACAAATAAATTAATTTTACAACGTTTTGTGTGTTCTTGCATAGATTTAATGATATTTTTTTCACTTTACTTAAAGTAAACAATGACCACTTATAGCGACTTATAACCAGCTTGTAATGTATTATCTGCCTATACCTCAGGAATTTAATTACTTTACTTAAAGCACCCAATGACCACTTAGAGTAATTTATAATCACATTATAATGCATTATAACAGTGATTATAATGCATTATAAAACGATTATAATAAATTACAACTATGAGAATTATAATACACTATGATCCTTGCAAAAAAAGTCAGTGAGTGACCAGCAATTATGAAGTATTATGATACTTGACCTTATAAGTCATTATAAAATGCTTTATAATGTGTTATGATTATTGTTATAAAGCATTATGAATATGTATGAGTGCTTACAACTATAATTATAAGGTGCTATAAGCAGATTATAATGCATTATAAGTATGTTTATAATGCATTATAGACATGGGCGTCATAGAAAGTGTTACCAAAATTTCTAAATAAACCACAGAAATTTCTTGGGGGTGCTAGGGGGGTGCTATGGCTATCCTAGGGGTAGCTACAGCACCCCCAAGCCCCTCCCTGGCGCCGCCGCTGATTATGATGTGTAATTTTTTTGTGATGAGTATTTTATTGGTCATTAGTAAAAAGAAAAAAATATAAGATATACAGTAGCATGTCCGAGATATAAACAGAAACTCACATAACAAATAAGCACAGAAAGACAGAAAACAGAAATTATATAATGTGTTCTACTCTGTAATTCTTTGTTCTTGGTTTTTGCTCTTTCAGCACAGTCATGCTTCAGTGCTACTCAGATGAGTGTTGATTCACCTTTGTTCATTTGTTGCTGTGTGTGTGTGTGTGTGTGTGTGTGTGTGTGTGTGTGCGCATGTGTGTGTGTTCTTTTCTTTTCTCCATATTGACATATCATTTCCATGTACTTGAAGCTAATAGATGAATCATGTGAGACAGAGGGGGGTCTAACAGCCCAGTAAGGATGAGTACTGTAGGATTTTGTACAGCTGCTCAACCAACTCCAGTCACTGTGGCTGTCGAGCACAATAATAAACAGCAGAGTCTTCAGTCTTCAGACTGTTCATCTGGAGATACAGCTGCTGTCTGCTGTCGTCTCTGGAGATGGTGAACCGGCCTTGGACTGACTGAGAGTAGAAGGTGCCGCTACCATCTGTGTAGATAAAGGCAATCCACTCCAGTCCTTTTCCAGGAGCCTGTCTGATCCAGGCCATATAGTAGCTGCTGAATGTGAATCCAGAGGCTGTACAGGTCAATCTGTGGGATTCTGCAGGCTTTTTAACCACTGGTTCAGATTCTGTCAGAGTCTGACCATCAACACCTGTCAAGACAACAAAGAAAACCATCACATGCATTAAGTTAGTAACTTCAATGGAGACAAGATTAAATCAAGATTAGTCAAAAGCTTCACCTGCCCAGCAGATAGTTAAAAGCAGCAGTCCTGTCCTATAGTCCATCATGTTAAACTGTGTGGCCACTGTTCTCTGTCATCCTCTCTGCAGTCAGATAAGTAGAGATGGAAGACATCTAAGTTTTGCATTGACTCCTCCTCACAGGCAGGGAGGATAGTATTGGATTGGACTTGAATGTCAATTATTATTTGATGAAATTAGAGAATGAATGTTCACTGTACAAAGGGACTATGAGAGCTAGAGCTAGAGTTTCCAAAGCATAAAGAAACATCTAAATCCGCCTTCTAATCCACATGTGATGAGGTGTGATCGTTGTTAATGCCTCAAATAATACTGTCATCACAACTCATAAACTTTAATGAATAAAGCAACAAACTGCAGACGACTGGAGCATAGAAATCTAAGGAATGTGTTTTAGATATTGCATGGATGAACTATCAAACATCTGTTTCTTTATGAAGGAGATCGATTTGAGACCGGACTGGACCAGGTGCTGAAGCCTTGAATGGGAATAGAAAGAATATCTCAGCTCAGCTTTAATGTCAGGACAGAGGGGAAGGGGCCTCTGAGGCGAAGCTGTTGCTGTCATAGATGAGACCAGGAAGCATGGATGTGGGAGGAGGAGGAGGGTCCGGCCATGACAGGTCTAGCTTGGTGTCCTCAAGAAATTCTTTGTAGAAGATGCCTTGTTGAGAGACTCTCTATGTTGAGACTCTGACCTCTCTATCAGCCTCATCTTTTCCCTCCTCAACACGATGCATTTCTTTCACTTCCCCTTTGTCCCAATGAGATATCAATTATTTTTGACTGTTGAAAGGACTTTGCCTCGCTTCACTGATGTAATATCATAAAGGGATGGAGGGTTTACTTTCAAAGTTTAAATAAATAACAAATGTAATCTGTACACAAATGTAGACCTTACTCTCTATAAATGTGGTGAGTATGAGAAGAAGCCTGCAGATATCATTGAGATCTCATTGATGCATGTTGTCTGTGGAGGTTTTTATACAGCTGCTCCACCGTCTTCAGTCACTGTGCTTCTTCGAGCGCAGAAGTAAACAGCAGAATCTTCTGCTCTCAGGCTCTTGGCCTCGAGGTGTTGAGTGCTGCTGGACACATCTTCAGTCAGGGTGAAACGGCTTTGAAAGGAGCTTGCATAGATAGCAGAGTTTGAACCTGCATCCATTCTCCCAATCCACTCCAGAGCTTCCCCTGGCCTCTGCCGTACCCAGTGAATATAGTAGCTTGTCATGGTAAACCCAGATATGGTACATGACATCTTCACTGTCTCTCCTGGTCTTTTCACCTGAGAGGGAGACTGGTCCAGTTTGATCTCACTCCACACTCCTGCAAACAAAGAAAAGGTGATCATCAGTCATCAGACATCTAAATCTCAGATTAGACATTTACCAAGGAAAAGTGTGTAACAGCTCAATTGCTATTCTTACCATGTATAGTGACTACTAAAAATAAACTCCAGGCAATCGTATGTTCCATTATGTAATACACACTGCAATTCAGTGCTTTCTGATCAATGTCTTTCTGAGGTTTATTAAACTGTCCCTATTATTCTGCCACAAATAATTTGAACGGTGCTGATGGTGTGTTTATAAGGAAGGAAGACTTTGCATAGACCGCCCTCTACAGGTTTAAATAGGGAACACAGACAGTTTGACTGCTGTTTAATGACAGTTGTACTTCAGTGGTTGAGGAAAGATTTACATAAGTAACTTATCTCAACAACAAGAGCAAAAAACACTGAAGAATACCTAATGCTCGACAACAAAGCCATTGTTTTGTAAAACATTTGGATGCAACTTGGACAGATATTTTCCAAATCCTAATCCTAAATTCAACTCAAAAACTGTTGCAAATATGACATTGTCTGAATTTCATCTTTGTTTGTGGGTATGGTTGTGTAGGGAAAAAAGATACTTATTTTCAGAGATGTTAATATCATGCAGAATCAGTTTACAGGTAGTTTTTTATTGTGGCCAAATTAGCAAAATGTAAATGCACGCTACATTTGATGTCTCTTCTGCCTGTAACATTACTTTTTAGTTAGATTCGTATTCGGAAAACTTTAATTTATCTCATTGTATGACACAGAAAATAGTCTTTCCACATGTTCTCTAGCCATGGCTCCCCAGTGAAAACAGAGGCACAAACACAACAATTATATATTATACACCTCCTTCTTAGAAGAGAAAAACAAGTTTCTCAGAATGTACTTATGTATTCATGTAGGCTACAAGTGAATTAATCATGCTGTCAAATGAGATTAACAACAAACTTAAATACTCTCACATCACTCATCCCTCTATATATCAGGGACTAACTGGCCACACTGAGGACAAGACCAATGAAGACAATCTGTTTCTCCTATTGGAGGAAATCACACCAGCAGTCATTCTTACATAAATCAGGAAACAGTACTTTTTTTTATTGATATTCAGATTTCAGGACAGTATAACATATGTGTATGTGTGTAGTTGAGTCATATGGGGTACTACTGGATATTTATGCATTATTTTGATAAAAGCTGCCTCCACCGCATTTCTCGAAAATCCATTCCATTGGTTTTCCTTTACAGTGTCTGATCCAAGCTGTTGCATAGCTGTTATCAGTCAAGGCATAGCCAGAGACCTGACAGGTGACGGTCAAAGACTGACCAGGCTGCACAACCACTGAGTCTGGCTGGATGAGATCAATACTGTGCACACCTGTGGAAACACAAATCAAGATGATCTAGATCATTCATCTCACTCTTCAGTGTTCATAATGTGTTTATTAGTATTAATCCACTGAAAGCTACTCACAGGATCCAGCTGCCAGCAGCAGTATCAGAGCTACAGAGAACATGGTTTATGTTGAAGCTGTTTTTGCATATTGTGGAGAATCATTTAATTAATTGAATTCTATTTGAATGAACTGAACAGCTTAAAAGGTAAAATGTTAATCCTTTCCTCACAAAGACATAAAACTGTCATACATGTGAATTTTTTCATTACATATTTGCAGTATATATATAACGTTGTTTTTTAATCACAGTATTAACACTGCTATTCAGTGAATGATGCAAAGTCCATGGCACCACTGCTAATTGATTAAGTTTGACTGTGTTTTCGAAGGTATCATCAGATTCAGAAGAATCATGAGACAAAAGAATAAATTATCATGATAAAAATGGAATTTCAGCATTGCTTTCATTATGTGGTGGTTTGTATTAAAATACAGGACTCATGTTGAAAATAGGTTTCAAAAAACAACACTTTGTAGAGGATGGAAAAGTTGGAATGGAGCTGTCTTTAACTTACTAATGACATATGATATCAACACATGAGATATCAGTATGAGCGGTTTTTGATAATAATGTGATTCATTGTTCAGTGGTCATCCTTTCTTGGAAAATTTGTTTTCTTAAAGCTTCTGCCAGTAGAATTTGAAATTTGTTAACGTTGGCGCCCACTTGAGCCCTGAGTGATAGTATTTAACGACAGCGGTTGCAACAAGACTCAAAATGATATTGAGAATGATATATTGAGGTTAATATTCTACACATATGGACTTTAAAGCCCTGACATGCTCCAGTGCTTCTCAAACAGAGATCAGTGTGGATCAGTTTTTGTACAGCTTTGCAGGCTCCTGTGTCACTGTGGCTCTCGAGCACAATAATAAACTGCTGAGTCTTCAGGTTTCAGACTCGTCACCTTTAAGTACACTGCATTTTGGGAACTGTCTTTGGTGATGGTAAACTGGCCTTGGAGAGTTTGGGCAAATATTGTGCCAGTTCCACTATCAATGCGCCCAATCCATTCCAATCCTCTCCCTGGTTTCTGACGAATCCAATACAGCCAAGCAAGAGAAAGTCCATCCAATTTACAGGACAGTGTGACTGATTCTCCAGCTCTCTTGACCACCGGCTCTGAGGAGGTGAGGGACTGGCTCTGAGCAGCTGAAAAAGACACACAGAGTTTAGATGATGGGAAGCCAGCAGACAATCAAAGCTCCTCTCCTCTTTCCTCCACTGGATACAGACAAGTGCACTTCACTCACCTGAAATGAGAGGAAAAAAAAGAGGAAGACACTTTCTACAATTGTCATGGTGGGAAATGTGTGAGTCTGCAACTGAGAGAGGCTAATGTGGAGACTGAGAGAGCAACAGTTATATGTTATACAGGCAGAATGGGTGGGGATTGTGGTTCAGTGTCCATATTTTCAAGCTAAGAGATGAATCATGTGAGACAGAGGGGGGTCTAACAGCCCAGTAAGGATGAGAACTGTAGGATTTTGTACAGCTGCTCAACCAACTCCAGTCACTGTGGATCTCGAGCACAATAATAAACAGCAGAGTCTTCAGTCTTCAGACTGTTCATCTGGAGATACACCTGCTGTCTGCTGTTGTCTCTGGAGATGGTGAACCGGCCTTGGACTGACTGAGAGTAGTAGGTGCTGCTACCACCACCGCTGCTGATAGCAGCAATCCACTCCAGTCCTTTTCCAGGAGCCTGTCTGATCCAGGCCATATAGGAGCTGCTGAATGTGAATCCAGAGGCTGTACAGGTCAATCTGTGGGATTCTGCAGGCTTTTTAACCACTGGTTCAGATTCTGTCAGAGTCTGACCATCAACACCTGACAAGACAAAAAAGAAAACCATCACATGCATTAAGTTAGTAACTTTAATGAAGACAACGTCAAATCAAAATTAGTCAAAAGCTTCACCTGCCCAGCAGATAGTTAAAAGCAGCAGTCCTGTCCTATAGCCCATCATGTTAAACTGTGTGGCCACTGTTCTCTGTCATCCTCTCTGCAGTCAGATAAGTAGAGATGGAAGACATCTAAGTTTTGCATTGACTCCTCCTCACAGGCAGGGAGGATAGTACTGGATTGGACTATCAATTATTTCTCAATTAAACACTTGAAAATATGACACTGAGTTTTATCTGTTTGTGGGTTTGGTGGTGTATGGAATTGCAGTGCTTATTTTCTTGATTGTTAACTTGAATATCATGCAGAATCAATTTGCAGGTAGTTTTTTTTATACTTGGCCAGTGACCAAAATGTAGATTGTTGCAAGAAATGCACTCTATATATGGATTTACTTCTGCCTTTCAAGAGATGCAGCTACTTTTTGGTCAGATTCTAATTGAGACAACTTTATTGCCTATCTCATTACATGAAACACAAAATAGTCTTTTCACATGTTTTCTATACAACACAACAATTCTACATTAAACACATCCTTCTTATTAGAAGAGAAAAAAAAAGTTTCTCAAAATGTACTTCTGTATTTGTCATGCCCTCTGCCTCCTAGTCTCTCTCTCTCTCTTTGTGTGTGGTCTGATTACAGAGCTGGAGTCAGGTGTCCGGAGTCAGGAGCCGGTCTGCTCAGCTGCAACTCATCACCCAATCATCCTTACTACTTAAGCCCGGCTCAAATCTCCAGACTCCGCCAGATTGTTGACTCAGTTTACCCTGTTAGTCACTTTCAAGCCGTTTAGTCTGTTTTCAGTCTGTCCTGCATTTTTGCCTCGACGCACTCTTGCCTGTTTGTCCAGATCCCGTCCTGACTCCTGCAGCCTGCTCCAGCTGTGGAACCCTGTCAGTCCTTCGTCCAGTCTGCCGCCTCGTCAGTCAGCTGTCAAGCCCGGACTCCTCCACCCTCCAGGCCAGCCTCGTCCTCTCACCCTACCCTCAAATAAATCTTTATTTGAACTGTCCTGCTGCCTCCTCGTGTTGTGTCTCTGCCTTAGAGTCCACCAACCTTAACCCGTGACAGTATTCATGTAGCTACAAGTGAATTCACCATGCTGTCAAATGAGAGAATAATGAACTTAAACACTCTCACATCATTCATCCCTCTATATATCAGGGAGTATCTTGCCGCACATACAGAGGACAAGACCAATTAAGAATATCTGATTCTCCTATTGGAGGAAATTAATCATATTCAGGTTTAGGCCCAGTATAACATATCTGTATGTGTGTGGTTGAGTCATATGGGGTACTGGGTGTTTGTGCAGGTCTGCTGGTGGTTTGTATCACTGTGGGGCGACGTACACAGTAATACACAGCTGTGTCCTCAGGCTGCAGATTCTGCCCTTTTATAGTCACCGTTCCACTAGAAGTGTCTCTGCTGTAGCTGAATTTGTTTTTCAGAGCATTATTTTGATTAAATCTGCCTCCACCCCATTGATGGAAAATCCATTCCATTGGTTTTCCTTTACAGTGTCTGATCCAAGCTGTTGCATAGCTGTTATCAGTCAAGGCTTAGCCAGAGACCTGACAGGTGACGGTCAAAGACTGACCAGGCTGCACAACCACTGAGTCTGGCTGGATGAGATCAATACTGTGCACACCTGTGGAAACACAAATCAAGATGATCTAGATCATTCATCTCACTCTTCAGTGTTTATAATGTGTTTATTAGTATTAATCCACTGAAAGCTATTCACAGGATCCAGCTGCCAGCAGCAGTATCAGAGCTACAGAGAACATGGTTTATGTTGAAGCTGGACTGATGTGAGCTCTTCTGTCCTCTGAGTGATAGAGAGACAGACACTTGTCTTCCTTATGTGTCAATACACACAGAGATTCATTTGCATATTGGTGAGAATTACTGATGAAGTTACTGTGGAGTACTGTAGAAAAACCTATAGAGTTTTTACAGATTCATGTTTGTCAGATACAGAGCTTTTCATGGCCAAGTTGTTAGCTGAATTCCTGCTGTAATTCATTACGTGTTTTTTGAAGATAGACATTACTGAATGAATCAGTTCAATGAAGGGAAAACAGTGGGAAAAAAAACGTTCTGGTAAATGTGTCTAGTATATTATTAAAATTATTGTATCATATATTTTGTTAACAAACCAATGCAACTTCTTCTAGTTCTGTCCTTTTATCTTTCATATCAAGTACAGTAGCTGCCACTGGACAGAGAATATCCAGAGACCAGAAGACAGAGGGAAAGTACAGGCTCATGGAGCCCAACTGGGTCAGTATTAAATTAATGAGTTGCATAATCAAACATATGGGCATATAATTATATTCGTATTGTGCAACATTAAATTAGTTAATTACTACTTAATAATTTCGGCTACTAACAATACCGTGTTAAAAGACATGCTCTTGTTCTAACTTAAATGCAATCATAGTATTTGTGATCATTGTATAATTGTTGCATTACATATTTGGTAAACTGACTTTCCTCTTACAGGAATTAATATGATGATTTATGAACTTGGAAATGGACTGTAATGATTATTTAGATGTATATTATTTATTTAAGATAACAATTTATTTAGGATTTATTTTATATCCTTTTCACTTTGTCAGTGCTATATCTATTCAAAGATTATTTTTCCTTTTCATCAGGGAAATGGTCCTGAATGTATTAGTGGGCTGATGGCGCCTCCTCTGGTTGCTTCATGTTACAAGTGTTCAGGGACTGAGGGGTTTTTGTACAGGTCTACTGATGGTTTGTGTTATTGTGGATATCTGGCACAATAATACACAGCAGAGTCTCCAGGCTGCAGATTCTGTCCTGTTAGAGTCGCTGTTTTGCTGGAAGAGTCTAAGGACAAACTGAACTTGTTTTTTAGTGAATCTTTGTTGCTTACAGCAGTATCCCTTCCAATCCACTCCAGTCCTTTCCCTGCAGGCTGTCTGATCCAAGCTGTGAAATAGCTACTAACAGAATAAGAGACCTGACAGGTGATGGTCAGAGGTTGACCTGGCTGGACAGTCAGAGAGGCTGGCTGTGTCAACGTTTGACATTTCACACCTGTGGAGGAAAACATATTGAATATTTCAATGTTTTACAGTGTAGTAAGAATGAACAACTGGTGTACTGAGATCAAACTGTTAGTGTTTCTCCCTCAAAGAGACTTACAGGATCCAGCGGCCAGCAGCAGCAGCAGAGCTACAGAGAACATGGTTGGTGTTGAAGCTTCTCTTCATCTGCCTCAACTGACAGCGTGACATGAACTGTTTATAGCAGACTGTAAGGAAGTCAACTTTGCATAGAATAGGACACTGACATGCTATAAAAGGAGGAGGGATTGTCCTATTACAAGCATTCAACGGTTGAAGAGAATTTGATTCCTAATTCCTAATATTCATTAAGATACATATTAAAGAAAATGTGTTTATTAATTCAAACAATTTTCATGCATTCGGTGACAAGGTTAGAGCACTGCAGTCACAACCAGTTGACACTGGAAAATCACAAAACACTTGAAAATAATGAAATTAATGGTGAAAAATAATATAATGTGTAAAACAAATTCCAAGTTACACTTTGTGCAATTTAGCAACCGTGTTACTTCAACTTCCTAAAAACATATATATACCCATATAGATAAATCACCCAATAAAATGGTAGAAACAAGTTTTATTTATTTTACTAATATGATGTGTTCTACTCTTGGAATGTAATTCTTTGTTCTTGGTTCTTGCTCTTTCAGCCCAGTCATACTGTGTGTGTGTGTGTGTGTGTGTGTGTGTGTGTGTGTTCTTTTCTTTTCTCCATACTGACATATCATTTCCATGTACTTGAAGCTAAGAGATGGATCATGTGAGACAGAGGGGGGTCTAACAGTCCAGTAAGGATGAGTACTGTAGGATTTTGTACAGCTGCTCAACCAACTCCAGTCACTGTGGATCTCGAGCACAATAATAAACAGCAGAGTCTTCAGTCTTCAGACTGTTCATCTGGAGATACAGCTGCTGTCTGCTGTTGTCTCTGGAGATGGTGAAGCGGCCTTGGACTGACTGAGAGTACCAGGTGCTGCTACCACCGGTGCTGATAGTAGCAATCCACTCCAGTCCTTTTCCAGGAGCCTGTCTGATCCAGGCCATCGCATAGCTGCTGAATGTGAATCCAGAGGCTGTACAGGTCAATCTGTGGGATTCTGCAGGCTTTTTAACCACTGGTTCAGATTCTGTCAGAGTCTGACCATCAACACCTGTCAAGACAACAGAGAAAACCATCACATGCATTAAGTTAGTAACTTTAATGAAGACAACGTCAAATCAAGATTAGTCAAAAGCTTCACCTGCCCAGCAGATAGTTAAAAGCAGCAGTCCTGTCCTATAGCCCATCATGTTAAACTGTGTGGCTACTGTTCTCTGTCATCCTCTCTGCAGTCAGATAAGTAGAGATGGAAGACATCTAAGTTTTGCATTGACTCCTCCTCACAGGGAGGATAGTACTGGACTTGTCTCTCAGTTATTGTTTGGTGAACCTGGAGAATTAATGTTTGCTGTACAAAGGGACTATTTGGGTTAAATTTGACCCACAGGTAAAAAGAATGATTGAGATTTCAGCAGAATACAGAGATAGAGTTTCCAGAGTCTCAACACACCTCTAAATCTGCCTTCTATCCCACATGTGCTGAGGTGGTGATACCATGTCGTCACCTCCTAAAACATTCTCATCAGTATTGATCAGTATATAATTATAGTATATATACAAATTTGATCAAACTTGGTACCACTTTTTTGTCTTTGTTCTTGCCAAAACCTACTTTCACCCCTCTGGCTCCAAGCACCTCATTCATATATTTGTATTTGTCCGTGCTATGAATATTTATGAATTTGGACAAGGTCAGTAATGATTATTTTTATGTCTATTATTTAAGATAAAGATTTATTTAGGATTGACTTTATCTCCTTTCAATTTTGTCAGTGCTATATTTTTCCTCTTTCTCTGTGAACTGGCCTTGAATGTATTAGTGGGCTGATGGCGCCTCCTCTGGTGGCTTCATGTTACAAGTGTTCAGGGACTGAGGGGTTTTTGTACAGGTCTACTGATGGTTTGTGTTATTGTGGATCTCTGGCACAATAATACACAGCAGAGTCTTCAGGCTGCAGATTCTGTCCGATTAGAGTCACTGTTTTGCTGGAAGAGTCTAAGGAGATACTAAACTTGTTTTTTAGTGAATCTTTGTAGTAAGGTGTGCTTCCAGAAGCTTCCATTCCAATCCACTCCAGTCCTTTCCCTGCAGGCTGTCTGATCCAAGCTGTGAAATAGCCACTAAGAGAATAAGAGACCTGAGACCTGAGACCTGGTCAGAGGTTGACCTGGCTGGACAGTCAGAGAGGCTGGCTGTGTCAACGTTTCACATTTCACACCTGTGGAGGAAAACATATTGAATATTTCAATGTGTTACAGTCTAGCAACAAAATGCAGAGGCTCGGAGCATAGAAATCTAAGAGCATGTGAGCAGAGCGGAGCAGTGAGAATTTCCGCTCCTCGCTCACGAAGCTGTCAGTTCTCTCTGCCACTCCGCTCCATATCGCTCCGCGCTCAACACAGATTTCAGCCCGGTCTGCTCCAATCACTCACCGCTCCGCTCCAAAAAAGAAAAAAGCTGCGTTATATTTTAATTATAGCTTAAACACTAGCCTGTCATCGCCAGTCTAATTCTGCGTGGATGCATTTCTGGGTCGGAATCGGGCATGCTTCGAAATGGTGTGAGCGGTACCGGAGCGAAATTGGAGCGGGATGGAGCGGGAGATAAGGCCCCGCTCCAGCTTTTTAAAAAAAATCGGCTCACCGCTCCACCTAAAATCCTCCCGCTCCCCACTCCGCTCCGCTCACATGCTCTGGTTGGAGGTGCCAGGGGAATGGCCACACGTCGGCCTGGCCCACAGGTTCCACATAATGTTAGAATCCTGCTGATGTGGCTTTGTTGGGGAAGTTCTGGTAACCCTTCATTTTACAGGTCCCTAAAACTATTCCTAATTAGACGTTAACAAAAAAAAAAAAAAAAAACGTACACAATAACGTGGCTGCATTATTTGATCTTAAATGTTAGGAAATTAGTCCAGTTATTGTCTAACTGGACTACTTTAACATTTAGTTATTGCACTATTAATTACTAACAATGTATGAACTGTTCATTACCAAAAAACATTATATTTGCGTTCATATGTATTGTCACGTCCCTGAGAATGGTCTAGGGGTGCAGGAACAGTAACACAACAACTAACAATGGAGAAACAGATATGACAAGACAAATCTTGTAGATTTCAAATGAATCAAGAGTGAAGTTTATTCACAATGGTGGCAGAACAATTGCAAGTAGTGCACAGTGATTATTTACAGCATTTACACAATTATGACAAAAAGAGACAGAGAGGGGAAAAGGACTGAAGGTGGTGCCAAAGGAACAAAATTAATAAAACAAAACAATCTGGCTAGTAAGTCTATCTGATAAAAGATAAGCAAAAATAAATCCTATTCTACCTATTCAAAAATGGCTTAATCCAAAATTTACAGAGGGTGGCACCCACCTCTAACCTAGTGTGTTTAACAGCAGTATGTCTACATGAGAATGTACAGGGTACCCTGTCTTACCTTGCCCTTTTCCCACCTGAATACAAAAGTTCAGAAGAGTGCCAACAAGTTAACACACAGCCCATTTACAAATAAAGGGAAAAGGAGAGTTCTGCTCCTGAATGAGAAGGGTGGCCTTTTATACACGCAGCAGAGTGTTTTTATTGGACCACCAATTAGCCCATCATGGGTGTGGAGCATCAGGATTGGACCAGACAGCATTCAAATGGGCCAATCAGGACAGCCAGAATTGGGGAACTGCACCTGAGGGGGAGGGACTGAGAGAAAGAGAAAAACAGAGACAGACACAATCCCCAACACAAGTGCCACTTTGGACTGGCACGTAACACCTCCAAATTGAAGCGGGTCTACTTTCTAGAATTCAATAGTAGGCTAATTCATATCTATAGTACCGGACCTGTAAATTGAAGTGGGTCTATTTTCTAGAATTCAATAGTAATTCATTTACATGGTACCGGACCTGTAAAATGAAGTGGGTCTATTTTCTAGAATTCAATATAATTAATATGTATTTACATGGTACCAGACCTGTAATGTGAAGCGGATGTAAGTGGACAATAATTCATACAATGTGACCAAGTTTATTTTCTTTATTGGCATTTAAATGGTTCACTGAAATGGGACAGCAGCTTACATTCCATACAGACCAGACCGTAAAGTGCCGGGGGATCAATTTTACAGATATTGAGACGTTCTCTAGCTGTAGCCTATCCCAGGGTGAGTGAAAGGTCAGCAGCACAGCAAAAAACATATTTGGATGTTTAAAGTAAATTAATTAATTAATTTATTTTAAATATTGTCGATTTGAAATGAAGTTAGATGCTGAGAGTCCTTCTACTTCTTTCACGTTCATAGAGTTTAAAAAATCAACGTCACTTCCACCTCTTGCAGCAGGCGAAGTAGGTCCCCCGGACCACGTGACAGGGTCCTGCTGCTGGAGCAGCCAGAGAGGGGCCTGATGCTGGAGGTCTGCAGCCAGACCCTCAGCTATATGCCCACGCTCATCTCGGCCTGTGTTATTCCTAGCCCCAACCACACATGGAGCTAAAATTATATAGACAATGTTTTAAGTGTTTGTTGGACTCCCTATATCCAATAATTGCAGTCCGGCAAATTAACGCAGCCATGTTATTGTGTAAAAGGTTTTTTTTGTTAACGTCTAATTAGGAATAGTTCATACGTTGTTAGGGACCTGTAAAATGAAGGGTTACCCATTATTTTGATAAAAGCTGTGTCTGATCCATGCTGTTGCATAGCTGTTATCAGTCAAGGCATAGCCAGAGACCTGACAGGTGACGGTCAAAGACTTCACTAGGCTGCACAACCACTGAGTCTGGCTGGATGAGATCAATACTGTGCACACCTGTGGAAACACAAATCAAGATGATCTAACTCTTCAGTGTTTATAATGTGTTTATTAGTATTAATCCACTGAAAGCTACTGTAAGGTTGCCCGAGCGGTCAAGGAGGCAAATGAGGGGAGCATCAAACCAGGTTGGCGTTCCAACAAGAAACATTTATTTTTCGTGCACCGTGAATAACACACTTGCCCAACACCTGCCAGCATACACCTTCCAGCCCACCAGACACATACAGACTACCTGCCTTATAAAGGGTGTTGGCTCTACTAATGAGCTGGCACATACCATTCACAGGGATATGTAAACCCACATAAATATCTACACACATGAATGACAATAAATATTTACATACAACTATTACCACAAATATTTACATTTATAATAAATATTTACATACCCCAAAATAGATACGAAAAATACCAATAAATAACCTACATCAATAAATACATTCAAACAGTACAACAAACTCCCCTCTACCCTTTTCCCGCTTGCTGTAACCCTCCCGGAACTAATAATAGGTGCGCGGGTCCCCGGGGAATTCTTTTGCCCAAACACCCTGGGAGAAGGAGAACAGGCAGAGGTAAGTTTGTGCATGACAATACATTTCATTGTACTGTTATTTAGCATCGCATGAGTCACATTATACTCCTCAAATATCTCGCTACAATTGAATTGCAAATCAATGCGCCTTATTTTATGTTCACAGGCGAACGACGAGGCGGAACAGCCCAGCGTCCCTGCTGTGAAACAGGCGACTCATGCGAGCTGCAATATACAAACAATCAATAAATAAGTACATTTATTACCATACCACGTGTGTGCTTATTTAACCTGTGTACCAATATCTGCAAATCTGTGCATCAATTAACCTATTTAATCTAGCAATAGTATCTACTATTCACTAGGGAACCAGTAACGGCGACCCGTCGTTACATTTCCTCCCCCCCTCTCCCAAGAGTACAGTACCTCAATTTTCATGTACCCGGGAGAGACAGTCTGCCACCAGGTTGGCTTTCCCTGCATGGTACTGGACAGTGAAGTCATAGGGTTGCAGGGACAGGTACCATCCTGATGATCTGTCTCAAGGAAGAAGTGACGTCCCAACAAGTAGTACTTCAATGACTCAATGGCCCACTTCATGGCCAGGCACTCCTTCTCCACTGTGGAGTACCTTGTCTCCCGGTCCAGGAGCTTGCGGCTCAGGAACAGCAGTGGACGTCTCTCCCCCTCCGCCTCCTGTAGAAGCACTGCTCCAATGCCGACACCAGAGGCATCCGTCTGCAGTGTAAATGGTCGGGAGAAGTCAGGACTGTGGAGAACAGACTCACTTGTGATGGCACTCTTGAGATCCTTAAAGGCTCTGTCACACTCTTCATTCCACTTCACTTTGTTTGGAGCTGAGGCCTTGGTGAGATCAGTGAGGACGGCTGCCCTGTCGGAGCAGTGGGAGATGAACTTGCTGTACCATCCCACCAGCCCCAGAAAGGCACGCACTTTCCTCTTGGTCGTGGGCACAGGATACGAGTGGATGGCATCCACCTTCCCCACTCGAGGCTTGACCACCCCCTGTCCGACGACATGGCCCAGATACACCACCTGTCTCTGTGCAAAAGCACACTTGCGTGGGTTGATGGTAAGCCCAGCTGTCTTGATCAGGTGGAGGACCCGCCGAAGATGAGCAACATGTTCCTCCCAGGTCTGGCTGAAAATGACGATATCATCCAAGTAGGCGGCTGCAAACTGCGGCACCTCCCTCAACACATGGTCCATGAGCCGTTGGAAAGTTGCTGGCGCCCCCTGGAGACCAAATGGCATCACCTTGAACTGATACAAGCCATAGGGTGTTCTGAATACTGTCAGCTCCTTGGCCTCAGGTGCCAGGGCCAGCTGCCAGTACCCCTTGCTCAGGTCAAGCGTGGTGATGAATGTGGACCTCCCCACTCTCTCCAGCAACTCATCGATGCGGGCATTGGGTAGCAGTCAAACTTCGAGACTGCATTAAGGTACCTGAAATCAATGCAGAACCTCAGCGAACCATCCTTTTTGGGGACCAACACGATGGGACTGCACCACTCACTGGTTGAAGTTTCAATTATCCCCAGCTGCAACATCAACTCAATCTCCTTCTTGAGCTTTGGCACCAGACGTTCAGGGATCCTGTAGCACTTCCGGCGGGGAGTGGCATCTTCCTTTAGATGGACCTTGTGCTGGACCAGAGTTGTGAAGCCAGGTTTTTCTTGGAAAAGCTCTGGATCCAGCAATGCTCTTATCTCCCCCTGCTGGACAGGCTGGAGATGGGACACATCCAGTGAACTGGGCTCGGAGATGTTGGTGGGGAACGACTGCTCTCTCTCTTCTTCCCCGTCAAGGGCACGGATGAGGAGCTGCTGCTGGACAGGCTGCTGGATTGGCCGTGAAGGCACCTGAAACTCCTTCAACAGGTTAACATGAAAACACTGATGTTTTTTCAATTTGTCTGGCATGTACAGTTCATAGGTTACCTTACCCAGGCGCTTGATGATTTGGTAAGGCCCTTGCCACTGGGCCAACAGCTTACTGTCACTGGTTGGGAGTAGCAGCAGCACCTGCTGGCCTGGATGAAAAGTCCTGTCCCTGGCCTTTCTGTCATACCAGGTCTTCTGGTTGGCTTGCGCAGTCTTCATGTGCTCCTGAGCAAGAGCCGTCATCTGTTCAAGTCTCTCTCTCATTTTAACCACATAGGCAACCACATTCTCCTGCTCTGCAACTGGATTCTCCCAGTGCTCTTTCAGGAGGTCCAGTGGCCCCCTCACCTGGCGACCATAGAGAAGCTCGAAGGGAGAGAATCCTGTTGAGGCCTGTGGCACCTCACGGTATGCAAACAGCAGGTATGGCAGCCATTTGTCCCAATCAAAACCTGTGTGGGAAACAAACGTCTGCAGCATGTTCTTGAGAGTCTGAATGAACCTTTCCACCAGCCCGTCCGTCTGGGGTGGTATGGGGTTGTCTTAATGCCCCTGACTCCTAACAGCTGATACACTTGCTGCAGCAGTTTGGACAGGAAGTTTGTCCCACAGTCTGTGAGTACCTCTCTAGGTATGCCTACCCTTGAAAACAGTTGCAAAAGACAATTGGCAACCTGTCTGGCCTTAACAGATCTGAGGGGGAAGGCTTCTGGGTAACGGGTGGCATAATCACAAATTACCAAGATGTACCGATTGCCTGAGGAACTTCTCTCAAGGGGCCCCACTACATCCATGCCTATCCTGTCAAATGGTGTGTCAATGACTGGCAACGGCTGAAGCTGGGCACGGGCTACTCCCCTAGGTGAAGTTAGCTGACATGTTACACAGGAAGCACAAAAATCCTTAACATGGGTATACATGCCTGGCCAAACAAACCTACTGGCAATTCTGTTGAGGGATTTTTGGAATGCTAGGTGGCCTGCCCAGGGGATAGAGTGACCTAGCTCCATGACCTTCTGTGTAAGGCTCTGTGGCAAAGCTAAGGCTTCAACCTTTCCCTGACGCTGGTAGAGAATACCACTCTTAAGCACATAGCTAGCATCAGCTACACAGTCTACTTTGCCCTGCTTCTCACCCTCAACCTCTGAGACCTTGTCAAACCAGGGTTTTAGCGTTGGATCGGCTTGCTGCAGTGCTGCTATGTCGTAGGGGATGTGAAAGTCTAAAGGCTGGCTGGGCTTTGCTGCTGCCTCACACTGTTTCCTGGCCGTAGCCAAAACCTTTTCCCTCCTCCTGAGCTCTGGACTTTGGCTGCTTGACTGAACCTTCCTCCACCTCAGCACGATAAAAAGGTAACTCCTCAAGAGTATTTCTTGCCTTCTGAGCCCTAGTTGTGACCATGTTACATGTTGTAACTGCAGGTTGGGGATCTTGCTGCTGTTGCTGCTCAACCTCAACTGGTGCCTCAACAGTGCCCTCTACATTTCCCTCACTGGTAACCTGGTTATTACCTTTTGCCTGCTGTATCTAGTCTAGCAGTGTAGGGACATCATTGCCAAGGATGACTGGATATGGCAGTCTGGGCACTAAAGCTACTGACAGGAGATAAGTCTGACCACCTACAGTAAGATAAACCTCAGCTGTGGGGTACACTTTCTCATCACCATGAACACAACCAATGTTGGCCGTGGTGGTCTCACTCCACAGTTCTCTCGGAACTATGCTGGACAGAACCACAGACTGAAAACTGTCAGTGTCTAGGAGGGCCTCCTCACGCTGACCATTGACTAACACTGGTACAGTGTGCCCCTCTTCCTGAACAGGAACTGTGTGAGTGGGTCTGGGGACTGAACACAACAAGGAAGGCTTACTCTGTCTGGTTGCAGGGCATGTGTACTGAGTGTGACCTATCTCATTACACTGATAGCAGTGTGTGTCTTGCCTAGAGCTGGAGAAGGACTTTTTACCGGTGTTGGGTTTACTGGGAGAGAACTGCCTGGCACTGGAATGAGGTCTAACCTGAGCTTGACCACCCCTTTCACCCCCAATGGACTTACTGCGTCCGGTGAAGTAGCTGTCATGGCCGAAGGTGGTTCTTCTGCTTCCGATTCTGGCGGACAAGAAAACCTCTGTAAGCCGGGCGGCGTCTTCTGCAGACTTCGGGTCACGTTCATGGATCCAGACCTCCAGCTCCGGGTCCACCATCCTCAAAACCTGCTCCAGAATCAGCAGCTCAGAAATGTCTTTCACCGTGGCATTCTCTGGTTTGACCCATTTATTAAATGTGTCCTTCAACCGTACATACAGTTCACGTGGGGTTTCACCCTGATTAATGACCAGTGAACGAAACCTTCTCCTGTAGGTGTCTGCTGTGATCTCATATTTAGCTAGAATAGCCTCTTTGACCTTTTCATAGTCTTCAGCATCAGAAATGTCCATGAGAACATAGGCACTGCGTGCCTTACCTGTGAGCAGGGGAACAAGGTGAATAGCCCACTCCTCTTTTGGCCAACGGCAGACAATGGCTATTCTATCAAACGTTGTCAAATAGTGTTCGATGTCATCATCAGGGGAGAGTGGAAACAACTTGGGGCCTCTGTGGATGTGTGGCGCCCTCGGTGGTGGTGGTGGTGGTGGTGGCTCACTCTGCTGGCTGGCTTGGCTGGCCATCACCCCCAGGTCTTCCCTGTCGTCATCATCATCCCCGTCATGGCGCTCGGTTCTATACTCATGTTCTTCTCTCAGTTCTTTCACCTGCGCTTGAATCTGGAGGAACTGGTGCTGCATGCTTCTCCATCTCTGCTCTTGGCGCGTGGACTCTTTCTCCATCTGTTGATCTCTGCATGCTTGGGAGCGGGCCAACGACTTCACCAGGCTTGCCACTTCCTCCAGCTTATCAGGATTGCTGGCTGCTGCGGCCCCCTGCTGGTCAGTTGAAGTACCTGGTTCCTCGTCATCTCGCTCCTCATGGTGATCTGTCTTCTTACCTCTGGTCATTGTGCTCTCCGCAATGTGCTGTCAAGCCTTTACTTCTGACACCACTTGTAAGGTTGCCCGAGCGGTCAAGGAGGCAAATGAGGGGAGCATCAAACCAGGTTGGCATTCCAACAAGAAACATTTATTTTTCTTGCACCGTGAATAACACACTTGCCCAACACCTGCCAGCATACACCTTCCAGCCCACCAGACACATACAGACTACCTGCCTTATAAAGGGTGTTGGCTCTACTAATGAGCTGGCACATACCATTCACAGGGATATGTAAACCCACATAAATATCTACACACATGAATGACAATAAATATTTACATAAAACTATTACCACAAATATTTACATTTATAATAAATATTTACATACCCAAATATAGATACGAAAAATACCAATAAATAACCTACATCAATAAATGCATTCAAACAGTACAACAAACTCCCCTCTACCCTTTTCCGCTTGCTGTAACCCTCCCGGAACTAATAATAGGTGCGCGGGTCCCCGGGGAATTCTTTTGCCCAAACACCCTGGGAGAAGGAGAACAGGCAGAGGTAAGTTTGTGCATGACAATACATTTCATTGTACTGTTATTTAGCATCGCATGAGTCACATTATACTCCTCAAATATCTCGCTATAATTGAATTGCAAATCAATGCGCCTTATTTTATGTCGAGGCGGAACAGCCCAGCGTCCCCACATCTTCCTTATGTGTCAATACATACAGATTCATTTGCATATTGGTGAGGATAAGTTAATTACTTGAATTCTATTTGAATGAACTGAACAGATTAAAAGGTAAAATGTTAATCATGTTAATCATGTGATTTTTTTCATTACATATTCACAATATCAGTGCTTAATTTGTAAATGATGAGGTTCCGGAACACCAAGGGGTCGGTGTTCCCGTGAGTCGGTGTGGAGGGAAAAGGTTCCGGAACATATCAAGACAAGTGCATTGGAGGCACGGTGGTGCTCAGTACAGCCATATAGCTTACTGTAGACCTAACAGCCTAAACATTATTAAATGACCGACTATATGACCTTAGAGCTCCGACTACTGGGGACCTATAACAATATTTGATTATTGCATAGGCTACATAATGCTCATTTTTACAAACCTGCCCTTCAAGTATAGTAGACTAAAGATATAACTGCACTGTGCACAACATAAAAATGCCCACATAGGCTACTATGAGACATCCTAATCTTACATAAAGGAAACTGCAATGGCTTCAACCATTTACCAGAGAAATTCTGGTTCGAGTAGTTACGCATCAATATTCAACACAATCCAATACTTTATAGGATATCTATTTTGAATGTAGGAAACAATGTCAGCAAATAATGCAATAAAACGTGTTGTGGTGCAGCTAGAAGTAGACCTAAATGCGACACTCAGCTGGACCGCGCTGGTTTTGAAATGCCCACAGTGATGTGGCTTACAGCCCTTCACGTCAACCAATTCTCATGTTATTACCAATTATTTCTGGACACTCAACATAACATACACAATTGCCCGCATATTTAACTGTGGGACTTACAGGTCCGCACTCCAAAAAATGTATGTTTCGTAGTCATCTATGCAAATACGAATTTCGATTGTCCCAGCAGAGACCTAATAGATTACAGAATATGCTAACACATTTACAAAAAAAAAAAAAATCATGCTTATCTTGTCTAATTTTCCAAAATAGTCCACACAGCGGACATATGGACAGCAAATTCAACTTTTAGCCATGACGCTGTCTGAAGTTTACCATAACACACTCTGCAGAGCAGCTCACTCATGTGTGACTTGATTACTAGTTGTTACTTTCTAATAGAGACAGTGCATAAAATAGGCCATGTCCATCATGGGGGAAATCACTGCACCGCTCTCCATTCACTTTGTGTGACTGAATGCACATCATTGTCATTATTGCCCAAATTAAACATGCCTAAAAGCTGTTGTGTGGTGGGATTCACAGCCAACAAACTTAAAAACCACGAATTACAGTTTTTTGTGCCCGAGCAAAACAAGGAGCCGATAAGAAGAAAAATGTGGATCCAGGCTGTAAGGAGAGAGGTGCTGACAGTGGCTCATGGTAGAACAGGGGGGAAACTTTGGGACCCCGAGAGTAAATACACTTATAATGTGGCCAGTATTTTGTCACTGGTAAGTAAGTTACCAGTAATTATCTAGTTATATTCTTGTAAGATAACCTGTATGTTAAATGTGTTTAAAAGCTACCATGCTGTCCTAACATTAGGTTGCTACTAAGCTAACATTACTGAGCCAATTCCTCTCTATACAACAGATGAGTTATGTTCATGTGTGGGTCTCAGGATAGTTTGCTCTGTATTGACTGTCAGTCCAGCGTGTAAAAGTAATGAGAAATCTCACTGACTTGTTAGCTAACATAAGATAGTTAACTTAGCAACAATCCACTTTAACAACCAATGTCACGTCAGCGTCGCTCAAACTTACAGTATGAACAGCATAGCTGTATTTCAGATTTTTAAATATTAAGTTAAATTATTCAAGGTCAATTTATCATCTTACCTGGTGATTAAATTAAGTAGTGGTAAATCTTGAAGTATTTCACTTCAGGTCACTGTGTGGGATCATTTATCCAGCTTTATTGGAGTAATGAAAAAGGACATTGATGGAGGCCAATTAAGTTCATTTTTTCAATGTACATTTCCCTCTCTGTTGGAGGCAGTGTGCCAAAATAATTGTTTGACATACTTGTCTACTCGAAAACAGGAAAAACCTTGTCAGGCTGTCCGTATCTGAAAAGATTTCCTCCCGATCGCCGCTTTTGTCGGTTTGTTAGCAATATTGTTTTCCCCCACAGTGGGCGTGGCTTTCAAAGTATGACGCGCTCCGCAGTGTCTCTATAGGGTAATCACCTGTCTTCATATGGAAATGAGACAGTTAGGTTTTTGGAAGGGAGGGGAAAGGAAAGAAGAGTCAACTATTGGGAGTATTACATGGCAGACAAAAAAAAAAAAAAAAAAATTCATGCCACCAGGTGCTGGGTCCACGCAAATAGGTACCGGAATGCAGGTAGTCCAAAACCGCAAGGTGGCACAAATTAAGCACTGCACAATATATATAAAGTTGTTATTCAATCACAGTATTAATACTGCTATTCAGTTAATGATGCAAAGTAAATGGCACCACTGCATATTGATTAAGTTTGACTGTGTTTTTGAAGGTATCGTCAGATTCAGAAGAATCATGAGACAAAAGAATAAAGATAGTCTACATTTCATTATCATGAAAATGAGATTTCAGAATTGCTTTCATTATGTGGTGGTTTGTGTTAAAATATAGGACTCATGTTGAAAGTAGGGTTCAAAAAACAATACTTTGTAGAGGAAGGAAAAGTTGGAATGGAGCTGTCTTTCACTTACTAATGACATGATATAAACACATGAGATATCAGTATAAGAGTTTTTTGATAATAATGTGATTCATTGTTCAGTGGTCATCCTTTCTTGGAAAATATTTTTTTTTAAAGCTTCTGCCATGTTAGGCTTGACCCGATTAGCGGCTGGATTCACAGCAAAAGAGGCGGTGGTACGGTGCAACCAAAGGTGTTTATTCACCCACAAAAATGACATAACAAGACAAAACAACGCTAAGTTGCAAAAATGAGAGCATGGCTGTGAGCAGCTTTCCAGGGTCCTACCAAAAGCAGAGTCAGACAGAACAGACAGAACAGAATGGTTCCTGTAGGGACAGTTCAGGACTGGCAGTCCTCTTCAGTCCCTGTTTTCCAATTGAAGTGGGTCCAGAGGGAAGGAGTGGGAAAAGGAGGTTTTCAAGTTCACCATCAGTCCGCTCACCTTACTCACCATGGGATTCTTTCATCATATTTTTTTTCTCTTTTCTTTTTTTTTTCCCTTTTTTTTTCTCTTTTTCCTTTAACTAGGCTACTTTATTAATATCAAGAAAATAAAAATGGATAAAACAAATAAAAGTGTCATTAGTAGCCTATCAGAAGTGATAAAAAGAAGAAATAAAAGAGCTATGAACAATAAATGCAACACTGCAAGATTGCCCCACTATTAAAGAGCTCAGTATATGTGGTGGTTGTATCAAGTTCCTGTATCAATATTTCAGTAAGACAGACAGGGGAGTGCTGCAGAGGTATCTGGGTGGGTCCGTTTTTTCCTCCTCTATGGCCGGTTGCAGTGATGGGTTGGTTTCAGCTCTGTGAAGATATTTTTTTCCCAAAACGGCAATTCTTTCATGTAATGTCATCAGGCCAGAGAGTTGGTGGGTGTATTTATTGTTTGTATATTTGGGTAGTCTGTAGCACATTTTAATGGTGAGATTTTGGATAACCTGAAGTTTTGTGAGTTGTGCTCTCCCTACATTGCACTAGGCAGGCACTGCATATTCAAACAGTGGTCTGATGCAAGACTGATAGACCCGCACAGCGGTTTCAGGATTCGCTCCTCCTTGTTTTCTGCAGAGCACTTTCAGATGATTAAGTCTCCTTCTCGCTTCTTTCTCTATTGCAGCTATGTGTGCCGTCCATTGCATGTTTTGTTGAAAGGTCACACCTAAAAATTTTGCAGTGGGGGTGGCCTGAAGAGTTTCTCCGTATCGTTTGAGATCTATCTGCTTATTTTTGCGTGGGTGTTAAAAGAATACACATTGCACATTGCGTTTTTGTGGGGTTTAATTTTACCCTCCACATATTTGCCCAGGCTTCCATCTCAGTAATTTTTTTCCAGCATATTGAACATTTTTTGATGAGGCCCAGTAACAAAGGTCATCAGCGAATTGGGAGACTTGTCCCTCTCCTCTGGGTGGGTAGTAGATGTCACTTATATACATTAAAAACAGCAGGGGACTGAGAGCTGAGCTTCTGGGGTAAATCTGCTGGAGGTTGATGCTCCCACTCTCATTGGAATCTCTCAGAGTCAGATGAACACTGGCAGCCTTTTATACCCTGCTTCAGGTAATCAACCTGGATGTTACCAACTATAGGGGTCACTTGAATAGCATTCAACAATACAATATACTGCCCCCTTTAACCTACCATTCTACATATCTATCAGATACATACAGTTAAATAGATGTTGCTCTCAAACAATAAATACTGCAACATACAAACAATATACATTTGAGTTCAAACACCCACACACACAACACACCCCTCTGCTATCCCATCACATGGTCCCTCCCGGAACTATATATAGGTGCTCGGACACCCCAGGGAACTCTTTTGCCCGAACACCCTGGCACACAGACAAGACAGCACAGGTAAGTGATTGCATGAACCATTACAAGAACAATTAAAACCCTTACATTGCACCACTGTAGTATTGCACTTAGAAATATATATTGCACTTAAGGTATTGCACTTAGAAATATTGCACTTGCCCATACCAAATCGCGATATTCAACCAAACAATGAAAACCCATTTCATGTCAGGTTGAGTACTGAACATTTGTTTGTTTCCTTCAGGTGGAGCTTCAATCCTTACTCATGCTGAGTAATTGCTCCAGCAGGACAAGATAAAATAACTCACACAAACAAACTTAAAATGTTTAGTAAAATATATATTCAATAAAATACTTTAAATTATGACTCGGTTTGCAATTATTAATGCTGTGCAAATATTACTGTGCAAACTATGCTGTGCAAACCATTTAATAAATCAAAGTGTACAGTACAAATGTGCAAATAGTGCAAAGGATTAGTAACGAAGTGTGCCTTCGTTACATGCCAGTAGAATTTGAAACTTGTTAACTTTGGAAACCCCTTAAGTCCTGATTGGTAGTATTTACGACTGAGAATGATATATTGAGGTTGATATTCTACACATATGGACTTTAAAACCCTGACATGCTCCAGTGTGGATCAGTTTTTGTACAGCTTTGCAGGCTCCTGTGTCACTGTGGCTCTCGAGCACAAAAATAAACTGCTGAGTCTTCAGGTTTCAGACTCGTCGCCTTTAAGTACACTGCATTTTGAGTCTTTGGTGATGGTAAACTGGCCTTGGAGAGTTTGGGCAAATATTGTGCCAGTTCCACCATCAATGCGCCCATTCCAATCCTCTCCCTGGTTTCTTATAAATCCAATGCAGCCAAGCAAGAGAAAGTCCATCCACTTAGGACAGTGTGACCAACCCGTTCTCATTCCCAACTCGTCCTATGTTGAGTCTTTGTCAAATCCCTTGGCGTCGCTATAACGACGCTAAAGGTACCCTTTCGCGTCTGTATAGGATGCATGGGGTGTTCCATAGACTCCATGGTAAAACCTCTCACGGTAGTATTGGACGCCTACAGCTTTCTCTCCTAGGCCACAGAACACAGTCTAGCCTACATTTTCTGCCCAAATAAGGGATTCCGGTTTGCTACATTTCTTTGCTTGAGCTCTTTAGTGCTAATATTGAATTTTTTTTAATTCCTTAGTATGGTTGTAGATCAGTTTAGAGGCAAAATGGAAAAAAAATAAAAAATCGCTTGCATTTTAGCATTTGATGTCACCTGCTAGACAAATAAATTTGGCTCATAACAAGTTATTTGAGTGGCATCTGAATAAACTGCATAAAAGATAGCACCTTATCACGACTGCATTGTTCCATCTACTTTACAATAAGCACAACTTAAATAGAAGAACGCAGCCGGGAGTTCTGTTTCTAAATGTTGCATAATCGGTTTTGTCATTGAACATACCTCTTTCTGCCCGTGAAACATAGCTGATGAAATCGTGGCAAAATAGCACCAACAAAAGTATACTTTTGTAATTTTTTATATAACATCAACCTGTTGGTTCAGATTGTATTGCATATTTTTTAATATTGAGCAGTTTGCCTTTTCACAACCGCAACCTTCCACCCGGAAAAACTAGTTTGCACTGTTTGGCACTTCCTATGAGCACTTCACAATAAAAGCCCTGCTCTGTGGGTTTTGTTGTTTTGTTGTTGTTTCTCCCATAGTTGACGTTGTAAATATGGAATTGACATTGTTACTGGGGTATTTGAGGGTGGAAAAAAAAATCTTTTGTCAGATTTCAGCCATCTTAATGGGAAGCAGGAGAATTTCAGAAAATATTGCATTTCAACCCAACTCAGTGCCGCCTGCCATCAGTAACCCCACTCCCATGAAACTATAGCTCAATAGCTTTCTAGAGAAGTTGACCCCATGTCTCTAGCCCCTTGTGTTGCTGCGTATTAAGCCTTCAAATGTAGCCCGGGGTCAAAAGGCAATATTGCAGTGCAGGAACCACCCATGTTCTTCATATTGACATGTTACTCTCCAGGTCAAGGCCTTTCCAAAAAAGTTTCTGAGACCCTTTGAGACTCCAGCCTGGATAAAATCAAGTGAGCTTCTTAAAATAATATCCCAACTTGGGTTGTTGCTAAAAAGCAAATAGCCAAAATATATATTAACCACATAGTTAACAACTTGCTATAATGAGCAGTGTAACAGTTAAGCAGGGTTGGGTCAGATTACTTTGAAACCATCTATTTGTTTGAGTTTTACAAAATGTGAGAAAGTTTACAGCTTATCACTACTTCCAATATATGGCCTTTACCATGACCAGATGACCAGTATGAGTATTAAACTCTTGCCAGCTCAAATCTCCTTGGTTCCAGTATCAGTCGGTTAAAATGATTGAGAAAACCAGAGCTGAGCGTCTCATTATGGAAGAGAGACTTTGCATTGACTGCCCTCTAATGTTTTGAAAGAGGAACTGTAACATATTTTCTACTTAAACATAATATAAATCACTTGTGATTCCCCATAACATAGAGATGATTGTGGTTGAAATTTATAGAGCTAGTATTTCCTGTAATTATTGTTTGGGTGATGATTTCAGCAACCAGAGTGTTGTATTGGCTTTGGTGGTTTTGTGAGGAATTGATAATGAGGTCAAGATTTTAGACTTTTTTATTTTTATTTTTTTTTTACTTTTTATTGATGTGTTTTATTGTTTATTGTTCAGTGACTGTCTTAACTCAGAAACTGTGTTCATGAAGCTGTGTCATGGAACAAATACATTATTATATTAATTTGATGTATTCTGCTGTTGTATAATGTAATTCTTACTTCTTGCTCTTTCAGGAAGCCTTCATTTAAAACCCAGTCATACTTCAGTGCTACTCAGACAGATACCTGAGTATGTTGATTAACTTTTGTAATCTCTGTCTGTACATACAACGATGTTGACAGATCATTTCCATGTACTGAAGCTAAGAGATGAATCATGTGAGAAAGAGGGGGGGTCTAACAGTCCAGTAAGGATGAGTACTGTAGGATTTTGTACAGCTGCTCAACCAACTCCAGTCACTGTGGATCTCGAGCACAATAATAAACAGCAGAGTCTTCAGTCTTCAGACTGTTCATCTGGAGATGCAGCTGCTGTCTGCTGTTGTCTCTGGAGATGGTGAACCGGTCTTGGACTGACTGAGTAGTGGATGCTACTACTATAGATATAGGCAACCCATTCCAGTCCTTTTCCAGGAGCCGGCCTTGGACTGACAGAGTAGTAGGTGCTACCACCACCGCTGCTGATAGCAGCAATCCACTCCAATCCTTTTCCAGGAGCCTGTCTGATCCAGTGCATCCAGTAGCTGCTGAATGTGAATCCAGAGGCTGTACAGGTCAATCTGTGGGATTCTGCAGGCTTTTTAACCACTGGTTCAGATTCTGTCAGAGTCTGACCATCAACACCTGTCAAGACAACAGAGAAAACCATCACATGCATTAAGTTAGTAACTTTAATGAAGACAACATCAAATCAAGATTAGTCAAAAGCTTCACCTGCCCAGCAGATAGTTAAAAGCAGCAGTCCTGTCCTATAGCCCATCATGTTAAACTGTGTGGCCACTGTTCTCTGTCGTCCTCTCTGCAGTCAGATAAGTAGAGATGGAAGACATCTAAGTTTTGCATTGACTCCTCCTCACAGGCAGGGAGGATAGTACTGGATTGGTCTCTCAGTTATTGTTTGGTGAAACTGGAGAATGAATGTTCACTGTACAAAGGGACTATTTGGGTTAAATTTGACCCACAGGTAAAGAATGATTGAGATTTCAGCAGAATATAGAGATAGAGTTTCCAGAGTCTCAACACACCTCTAAATCTGCCTTCTCTCTGAGGTGGTGATACCATCACCTCACCTCCCAAAATATTCTCATCAGTAATTATCAAATATGAAAAGAATACATTTTTATCAAAGTTGGCTCCCTTTTTTTGTCTTTGTTCTTGCCAAAACCTACTTTCACCCCTCTGGCTCCAAGCCTTTCATTCATTAATTAGCGTTCTTCTGTACTATGATGATTTATGAATTTGGACGAGGTCAGTAATGATTAATTTGATGTCTATTATTTATTTAAGATAAAGATTTATTCAAGATTTATTTAATCTCCTTTCTATTTTGCCAGTGTCATCAAGCAAAATGTTTCCACAGACTGAGTGACTTAATCATGATTATCTGCATGTCTTTTATTATCAGTCAGGAAAATATTTATTTAGAGAATCTAGGATTTATTTTATATCCTTTCCACTTTGTCAGTGCTATATCTATCCAAAGATTGTTTTTTCCTCTTTCTCTGTGAACTTGCCTTGAATGTATTAGTGGTCTGATGGCGCCTCCTCTGGTGGCTTCATGTTACAAGTGTTCAGGGACTGAGGGGTTTTTGTACATGTCTACTGATGGTTTGTGTTATTGTGGATCTCTGGCACAATAATACACAGCAGAGTCTTCAGGCTGCAGATTCTGTCCGTTTAGAGTCACTGTGTTGCTGGAAGAGTCTAAGGAGATACTAAACTTGTTTTTTAGTGAATCTTTGTAGTATTCAGCTCCAGTATATTTCCATCCAATCCACTCCAGTCCTTTCCCTGCAGGCTGTCTGATCCAAGCTGTGGCATAGCTACTAAGAGAATAAGAAACCTGACAGGTGATGGTCAGAGGTTGACCTGGCTGGACAGTCAGAGAGGCTGGCTGTGTCAACGTTTCACATTTCACACCTGTGGAGGAAAACATATTGAATATTTCAATGTTTTACAGTGTAGTAAGAATGAACAGCTGGTGTACTGAGATCAAACTGTTAGTGTTTCTCCCTAAAAGAGACTTACAGGATCCAGCGGCCAGCAGCAGCAGCAGAGCTACAGAGAACATGGTTGGTGTTGAAGCTTCTCTTCATCTGCCTCAACTGACAGCGTGACATGAACTGTTTATAGCAGACTGTAAGGAAGTCAACTTTGCATAGAATAGGACACTGACATGCTATAAAAGGAGGAGGGATTGTCCTATTACAAGCATTCAAGGCTTGAAGAGAATTTGATTCCTATTTCCTAATATTCATTGAGATGCATATTATGTTTAAAGGGTGAGTCTGTTTATTTTGTATTCATTCCCTGAAGACTTTAGATCACTGTAGTCTCAACCAGGCAACACTGGAACCACAAAACAACAAAACACCCCCAAAAATGATGAAAGTAATGGTGAAAAATAATGGAATATGTAAAACAAATTCCTAATTACACTTTGTGCAATCTGTCTGTTGAATTAAACAGACTTGTCAAGAGAGGAAGCCCTCTCAAGAAATGCCAGAAAACTGATGAAGCCAGAGCTGTAAGTTCCTGGAATATCACCCAATAAAATGGAAGAAACAAGTTTTATTTATTTTACTAATATGATGTGTTCTTTTTTTTGTAATAAGTATTTTATTGACCATTTTGTTTAAAGAAAAAAATATGAGACATATGGTAAATTGACCGAGACATTAACAGAAACTCACATAACAAACAAGCACAAAAAGACAGAGAACAGAAAACAGAAATTATATGATGTGTTCTACTCTTGTAATTCTTTGTTCTTGGTTTTTGCTCTTTCAGCCCAGTCATGATTCAGTGCTACTCAGATATGTGAGTGTTGATTCACTTTTATTAATTTGTTGCTGTGTGTGGTGTGTGTGTGTGTGTGTGTGTGTGTGTGTGAGACAGAGGGGGGTCTAACAGCCCAGTAAGGATGAGTACTGTAGGATTTTGTACAGCTGCTCAACCAACTCCAGTCACTGTGGATCTCGAGCACAATAATAAACAGCAGAGTCTTCAGTCTTCAGACTGTTCATCTGGAGATACAGCTGCTGTCTGCTGTTGTCTCTGGAGATGGTGAACCGGCCTTGGACTGACTGAGAGTAGTAGGTGCTACCACCACCGCTGCTGATAGCAGCAATCCACTCCAGTCCTTTTCCAGGAGCCTGTCTGATCCAGGCCATCCAGTAGCTGCTGAATGTGAGTCCAGAGGCTGTACAGGTCAATCTGTGGGATTCTGCAGGCTTTTTAACCACTGGTTCAGATTCTGTCAGAGTCTGACCATCAACACCTGTCAAGACAAAAAAGAAAACTATCACATACATTAAGTTAGTAACTTTAATGAAGACAACATCAAATCATGATTAGTCAAAAGCTTCACCTGCCCAGCAGATAGTTAAAAGCAGCAGTCCTGTCCTATAGCCCATCATGTTAAACTGTGTGGCCACTGTTCTCTGTCATCCTCTCTGCAGTCAGATAAGTAGAGATGGAAGACATCTAAGTTTTGCATTGACTCCTCCTCACAGGCAGGGAGGATAGTACTGGATTGGACTTGTCTCTCAATTATTGTTTGGTGAAACTGGAGAATGAATGTTCACTGTACAAAGGGACTATTTGGGTTAACTTTGACCTACAGGTAAAAAATGATTGAGATTTCAGCAGAATATAGAGATAGAGTTTCCAGAGCCTCAACACACCTCTAAATCTGACTTCTAACCCACATGTGCGGAGGTGGTGATACCATCACCTCACCTCCTATAATATTCTCATCAGTAATTATCATCATATATGAAAAGAACAAATTGAATCAATCATCATCCACTTTTTTGTGTTGGCTCTTGCTAAAACCTACTTACACCCCTATGGATCCAAGCACCTCATTCATTCATTTGTGTTTTTCTGTGATTCCCATTGTACAATGTTGACACCTTTTTCAATAACACATTCAAAAATTACTGATTAAAACCAGCAATTCCAAGTGGATCCTGGTGTTGCAAACTATTTCAAAAATAACAGTAAAAAACAATTGAACTGAAAAACACTTGCAACTATGACACTGTCTGAATTTCATCTCTGTTTGTGGGTTTGGTGGTGTAGGGAATTTATTTTTCATTTATTTTGTAGGTTGTTAACAGTTTACAGGTACACAAGCACACAAACACAACAACTTGAAAATCACATTATTGATTGCTGTTAAAGTTAGGATTCACCTTAAGAAATTTGCTTGCAAAAACATTTTGTTTCTGCAAATTCAATCATCTGTGGTTTTGTATATCTATTATCAGTCAAGAAAATATTCATTTAGATAATCTAGGATTTATTTTATATCCTTTCCACTTTGTCAATGCTATATCTATTCAAAGATTGTTTTTCCTCTTTCTCTGTGAACTGGCTTTGAATGTATTAGTGGGCTGATGGCGCCTCCTCTGGTGGCTTCATGTTACAAGTGTTCAGGGACTGAGGGGTTTTTGTACAGGTCTACTGATGGTTTGCGTTATTGTGGATCTCTGGCACAATAATACACAGCAGAGTCTTCAGGCTGCAGATTCTGTCCGTTTAGAGTCGCTGTGTTGCTGGAAGAATCTAAGGAGATACTAAACTTGTTTTTTAGAGAATCTTTGTAGTAGGATGTGTATCCAGTACGTTCCATTCCAATCCACTCCAGTCCTTTCCCTGCAGGCTGTCTGATCCAAGCTGTGTAATAGCTACTAAGAGAATAAGAGACCTGACAGGTGATGGTCAGAGGTTGACCTGGCTGGACAGTCAGAGAGGCTGGCTGTGTCAACGTTTGACATTTCACACCTGTGGAGGAAAACATATTGAATATTTCAATGTTTTACAGTGTAGTAAGAATGAACAACTGGTGCACTGAGATCAAACTGTTAGTGTTTCTCCCTCAAAGAGACTTACAGGATCCAGCGGCCAGCAGCAGCAGAGCTACAGAGAACATGGTTGGTGTTGAAGCTTCTCTTCATCTGCCTCAACTGACAGCGTGACATGAACTGTTTATAGCAGACTGTAAGGAAGTCAACTTTGCATAGAATAGGACACTGACATGCTATAAAAGGAGGAGGGATTGTCCTATTACAAGCATTCAAGGGTTGAAAAGAATTTGATTCCTAATTCCTAATATTCATTAAGATGCATATTAAAGAAAATGTGTTTATTAATTCAAACAATCTCTTAAAGGTCAATTCTTGTTTTTTGTATTAATTCACTTAAGAGTTTAGATCACTGCAGTCTCACAACTAGGCTATATTGGAAAACCACAATACACCCGAAAATAATGGAAGTAATGCTGAAAAATAATGGAATATTTAAGACAAATTCCTAATTACATTGTGCAGTCTGGTAACTTCAACTTCCTAAAAATATGTATATACAGTATGTTGGCAGAAAGGTAATAACTGTTGTAGTTTTGTCTGTTGAATCTTTAAACAGACTTGTCAAATGAGGAAGCGCTCTCAAGAAATGTCAGAAAACTGAAGAAGCCAGAGCTGTAAATTCCATGTTTCCTGGAATATTACCCAATAAAAATGGAAGAAAGAAGTTTCCTATTTATATTATTAATATGATGTGTTCTACTCTTGTAATGTAATTCTTTGTTCTTGGTTCTTGCTCTTTCAAAAAAATTTATTTTTAAACGCAGTCATATTTCAGTGCTACTCTAACAGAGTGTTGCTTAACTTTTGTTCGTTTTTGTTGCAAATATGTGTGTGTGTGTGTGTGTGTGTGTGTGTGTGTGTGTGTGTGAGTGTGTGTGTATCTGGTCTTTACTGTAATCCATACATAAAAATATATTGACCATGTTCTTGAACCTAAGAGATGAATCATGTGAGACAGAGGGGGGTCTAACAGCCCAGTAAGGATGAGTACTGTAGGATTTTGTACAGCTGCTCAACCAACTCCAGTCACTGTGGATCTCGAGCACAATAATAAACAGCAGAGTCTTCAGTCTTCAGACTGTTCATCTGGAGATACAGCTGCTGTCTGCTGTCGTCTCTGGAGATGGTGAACCGGCCTTGGACTGACTGAGAGTACTGGATGCTACTACTATAGATATAGGCAACCCATTCCAGTCCTTTTCCAGGAGCCTGTCTGATCCAGTTCATCTCGGAACTGCTGAATGTGAATCCAGAGGCTGTACAGGTCAATCTGTGGGATTCTGCAGGCTTTTTAACCACTGGTTCAGATTCTGTCAGAGTCTGACCATCAACACCTGTCAAGACAACAAAGAAAACCATCACATGCATTAAGTTAGTAACTTTAATGACGACAACCTCAAATCAAGATTAGCCAAAAGCTTCACCTGCCCAGCAGATAGTTAAAAGCAGCAGTCCTGTCCTATAGCCCATCATGTTAAACTGTGTGGCCACTGTTCTCTGTCATCCTCTCTGCAGTCAGATAAGTAGAGATGGAAGACATCTAAGTTTTGCATTGACTCCTCCTCACAGGCAGGGAGGATAGTACTGGATTGGACTTGAATGTCAATTATTATTTGATGAAATTAGAGAATGAATGTTCACTGTACAAAGGGACTATTTGGGTTAAATTTGACCAACAGGTAAAAAATGATTGAGATTTCAGCAGAATATAGAGATAGAGTTTCCAGAGCCTCAACACACCTCTAAATCTGACTTCTAAAATATTCTCATCAGTAATTATCAGTATATGATTATAGTATATATATATATATATATATATATATATATATATATATATATATACAAATTTGCAAAACCTACCTTCACCCCTCTGGCTCCAAGCCCCTCATCCATTCATTTGTATTTTTCTGTACTATGATGATTTATGAATTTGGCCAAGGTCAGTAATGATTATTTTTATGTCTATTATTTATTTAAGATAGAGATTTATTCAGGATTTATTTTATCTCCTTTCAATTTTGTTATTGTCCCTCTTTCTCTGTGAACTGGCCTTGAATGTATTAGTGGGCTGATGGCGCCTCCTCTGGTGGCTTCATGTTACAAGTGTTCAGGGACTGAGGGGTTTTTGTACAGGTCTGCTGATGGTTTGTGTTACTGTGGATTTCTGGCACAATAATACACAGCAGAGTCTCCAGGCTGCAGATTCTGTCCGTTTAGAGTCGCTGTGTTGCTGGAAGAGTCTAAGGAGATACTAAACTTGTTTTTTAGTGAATCTTTGTAGTAGGATGTGTATCCAGTAGCTTCCATTCCAATCCACTCCAGTCCTTTCCCTGCAGGCTGTCTGATCCAAGCTGTGTAATAGCTACCAACAGAATAAGAGACCTGACAGGTGATGGTCAGAGGTTGACCTGGCTGGACAGTCAGAGAGGCTGGCTGTGTCAACGTTTGACATTTCACACCTGTGGAGGAAAACATATTGAATATTTCAATGTTTTACAGTGTAGTAAGAATGAACAACTGGTGCACTGAGATCAAACTGTTAGTGTTTCTCCCTCAAAGAGACTTACAGGATCCAGCGGCCAGCAGCAGCAGCAGAGCTACAGAGAACATGGTTGGTGTTGAAGCTTCTCTTCATCTGCCTCAACTGACAGCGTGACATGAACTGTTTATAGCAGACTGTAAGGAAGTCAACTTTGCATAGAATGGGACACTGACATGCTATAAAAGGAGGAGGGATTGTCCTATTACAAGCATTCAAGGCTTGAAGAGAATTTGATTCCTAATTCCTAATGTTCATTAAGATACATATTAAAGAAAATGTGTTTATTAATTCAAACAATTTTCATGTATTCGGTGACGAGGTTAGAGCACTGCAGTCACAACCAGTTGACACTGGAAAATCACAAAACACTCGAAAATAATGAAATTAATGGTGAAAAATAATATAATGTGTAAAACAAATTCCAAGTTACACTTTGTGCAATTTAGCAACCGTGTTACTTAAACTAACTAAAAACATATATATACCCATATACATATATCACCTAATAAAATGGTAGAAACAAGTTTTATTTATTTTATTAATATGATGTGTTCTACTCTTGGAATGTAATTCTTTGTTCTTGGTTCTTGCTCTTTCAGCCCAGTCATACTTCTGTGCTACACAGAGATATATGTGAGTGGTGATTCACTTGTTGTACATTTGTGTGATTGTGTGTGTGTGTGTGTGTGTGTGTGTGTGTCTGGTCTTTTCTTTTCTTTTCTCCATATTGACAAATCATTTCCATGTACTTGAAGCTAAGAGATGAATCATGTGAGACAGAGGGGGGTCTAACAGCCCAGTAAGGATGAGTACTGTAGGATTTTGTACAGCTGCTCAACCAACTCCAGTCACTGTGGATCTCGAGCACAATAATAAACAGCAGAGTCTTCAGTCTTCAGACTGTTCATCTGGAGATACAGTTGCTGTCTGCTGTTGTCTCTGGAGATGGTGAACCGGCCTTGGACTGACTGAGAGTAGTAGGTGTTGCTGCCATCGCTATAGATATAAGCAATCCACTCCAGTCCTTTTCCAGGAGCCTGTCTGATCCAGGCCATCCGGTAGCTGCTGAATGAGAATCCAGAGGCTGTACAGGTCAATCTGTGGGATTCTGCAGGCTTTTTAACCACT
Source organism: Centroberyx gerrardi (assembly GCF_048128805.1). Classification (NCBI taxonomy): domain Eukaryota; kingdom Metazoa; phylum Chordata; class Actinopteri; order Beryciformes; family Berycidae; genus Centroberyx; species Centroberyx gerrardi. The sequence continues at coordinate 14,426,028 of NC_136003.1, read as the reverse complement.
GGTTCAGATTCTGTCAGAGTCTGACCATCAACACCTGTCAAAACAACAGAGAAAACCATCACATGCATTAAGTTAGTAACTTAAATGAAGACAACGTCAAATCAAGATTAGTCAAAAGCTTCACCTGCCCAGCAGATAGTTAAAAGCAGCAGTCCTGTCCTATAGCCCATCATGTTAAACTGTGTGGCCACTGTTCTCTGTCATCCTCTCTGCAGTCAGATAAGTAGAGATGGAAGACATCTAAGTTTTGCATTGACTCCTCCTCACAGGCAGGGAGGATAGTACTGGATTGGAATTGAATGTAAATTATTATTTGATGAAATTTGATGAGGTGGTGATACCATCACCTGATCTCTTAAAATATTCTCATAATTAATTATCATCATACATGTAAATGTAAAAAAAAAAATGTCTGAATCTTGCCATTCGAGTACATGGAGCCAGAAGAGTGTGAATGAAGATGCTAACAGGTGGATTTCTGGGTACACAGATTGTATCCCTCTGGAAGCTGCTCATTAGAGATAGTAGATTTCACTAGATAGTATATTCCCCTCGATAATCCATGGTGCCTAGTAGGGGAATGGCCACATGGCGGCTAGTGCCTGACCCGCACAAAGAATGTTTCTCCAGAAGATTTCACTAGATAGTATATTCCTCTCGATAGTTGTTGGTGCCTAGTAGGTGAATGGCGTGGCCCACACATAGAAGGTTCCACATAATGTTAGAATGACCATACTTGATCCTAAGATGCATAGCTTGCATTTGGGATATGGGACATGGTGGGTGCTCCACCTGAAATTAGAATAGCTGGTTTCTGGCTCTGTATCTGTTGTGGCTTTGCAGGGTAAGTTCCATCGTCACTCCCTGTTTTGTCATTTGGCTCACTTAGGTGTATGCTTGTGGTGAGTGACAAGATCAGACCCTAGACGCCATACTGGACTTTATATCTATATCTTTATTTGCATTGATTCACAATAATCTGTTTATGTAAGTTGAAATGAAGCGAAGCCTGCAAAGCTAGTTCAGACAGACAATTTGAGTCATGCTGCAAGACACGTGATACACTCAATACTCATGGCAACTCATATCAAGCGCCCCCCTCGCAAAAAGGCGGTCTATTTAAGCTACCAAATGCACTGTCTCACTCTCTCTCACTTTGCCAAGCTGCTGCTACGCTGCTCAGACTGCTGATCACTGCTGCTCAGAATTTGCTTACTGTAAGCTCCTCCCATCAGTTTTGGTATTTGTCATTAAATTCAATGTTTTTAACACAGTATGATACAAAGTATCAAGTATCAAGATAGGTTTTATACAGTTTGACAACCAGCAAATAGTTTATTATGACATATTTACCTCCATGACAACACTGATGAGTTGTCATGGAGGTTGTCATGGCTGGGTCAGTGTTACCTGGTTGAACACAGCTGTCAAAAAAGAGTAGAAATAGAATAGGAATATTATTATACACTAAGAATGCATCTTATCTAGTCCCCGTGTCTGCGAAGTTACAGTAGAGACAGGAACTGAATCCCAGCAGCAGCACTACAGAGAAACTTGTTGGTGTTTTAACTGAACTGGTGGGAACTTCAGAGGGTTAAAATATGGAGAGTTTCATTCCAAAATAGGATTGGCCTAAACACTATTTGAAATAAATCTCACATTCTCATATAAAATAATTGCTGACATAAAAAAGAGCGCATTATTAATTGCTGTTAAAGTTAGGATTCACCTTTGCTTGCAAAAAAGTTTTTTGTTTTTTTTCTGCAAGTTGGATCACCTGTGGTTTTGAAATGATGATCATGCAAAATGTTTCCACAGACTGAATGGTTTATAAATTTGAATGAGATCAGTAATCATGGTCACCTGAATGTTTATTATAATCACTCAGGAAAAGATTTATTCAGAGAATATAGGATTTATTTTATATCCTTTCCACTTTGTCAGTGCTATATCTATTCTATTGTTTTTCCTCTTTCTCAGAGAACTGGCCTTGAATTTATTAGTGGGCTGATGGCGCCTCCTCTGGTGGCTTCATGTTACAAGTGATCAGGGACTGAGGGGTTTTTGTACAGGTCTACTGATGGTTTGTGTTATTGTGGATCTCTGGCACAATAATACACAGCAGAGTCTTCAGGCTGCAGATTCTGTCCTGTTAGAGTCACTGTTTTGCTGGAAGAGTCTAAGGAGATACTAAACTTGTTTTTTAGTGAATCTTTGAAGTGTTCAGCTCCAGTATATTTCATTCCAATCCACTCCAGTCCTTTCCCTGCAGGCTGTCTGATCCAAGCTGTGTAATAGCCAAGAGAATAAGAGACTTGACAGGTGATGGTCAGAGGTTGATCTGGCTGGACAGTCAGAGAGGCTGGCTGTGTCAACGTTTGACATTTCACACCTGTGGAGGAAAACATATTGAATATTTCAATGTTTTACAGTGTAGTAAGAATGAACAACTGGTGCACTGAGATCAAACTGTTAGTGTTTCTCCCTCAAAGAGACTTACAGGATCCAGCGGCCAGCAGCAGCAGCAGAGCTACAGAGAACATGGTTGGTGTTGAAGCTTCTCTTCATCTGCCTCAACTGACAGCGTGACATGAACTGTTTATAGCAGACTGTAAGGAAGTCAACTTTGCATAGAATAGGACACTGACATGCTATAAAAGGAGGAGGGATTGTCCTATTACAAGCATTCAAGGCTTGAAGAGAATTTGATTCCTAATTCCTTATATTCATTAAGATGCACATTAAAGAAAATGTGTTTATTACTTTAAACAATCTCTTAAAGGTTAAGTCTTGTTTTTTGCATTTATTCACTTAAGAGTTTAGATCACTGTAGTCTCACAACCAGGCGACACTGGAACCACAAAACTACAAAACACCCCTGAAAAAAAGTAATGGTGAAAAATAATGGAATATGTAAAACAAATTCCTAATTACACTTTGTGCAATCTGGCTGTTGAATCCTTAAACAGACTTTTCAATTGAGGAAGCCCTCTCAAGAAATGTCAGAAAACTGATGAAGCCAGAGCTGTAAGTTCCTGGGATATCACCCAATAAAATGGAATAAACACGTTTTATTTATTTTACTAATATGATGTTTTGTTTTTGTTGTGATTAGTATTTTAAGGATCATTTTGTAAAAAAAAACAACAACATAATACATACAGTAAATTGACCGAGATATAAAAAGAAACTCACGTAACAAATAAGTACAGAAAGACAGAGAACAGAAAACAGAAATGATGAACAGAATGATAATGTAATTCTTTGTTCTTGGTTCTTCCTCTTTCAAAAAATGTTTTTAAGTCATACTTCAGTGCTACTCAGACAGATATGTGAGTGTTGATTCACTTCTGTTAATTTATTGCTCTGTATGTGTGTGTGTGTGTGTGTGTGTGTGGTCTTTTCTTTTCTCCATACTGACAAATCATTTCCATGTAGTTGAAGCTAAGAGATGAATCATGTGAGACAGAGGCGGGTCTAACAGCCCAGTAAGGATGAGTACTGTAGGATTTTGTACAGCTGCTCAACCAACTCCAGTCACTGTTGATCTCGAGCACAATAATAAACAGCAGAGTCTTCAGTCTTCAGACTGTTCATCTGGAGATACAGCTGCTGTCTGCTGTCGTCTCTGGAGATGGTGAACCGGCCTTGGACTGACTGAGAGTAGAAGGTGCTGCTACTACTATAGATATAGGCAATCCACTCCAGTCCTTTTCCAGGAGCCTGTCTGATCCAGTTCATCCCGTAGCCACTGATTGTGAGTCCAGCGGCTGTACAGGTCAATCTGTGGGATTCTGCAGGCTTTTTAACCACTGGTTCAGATTCTGTCAGAGTCTGACCATCAACACCTGTCAAGACAACAGAGAAAACCATCACATGCATTAAGTTAGTAACTTTAATGAAGACAACGTCAAATCAAGATTAGTCAAAAGCTTCACCTGCCCAGCAGATAGTTAAAAGCAGCAGTCCTGTCCTATAGCCCATCATGTTAAACTGTGTGGCCACTGTTCTCTGTCATCCTCTCTGCAGTCAGATAAGTAGAGATGGAAGACATCTAAGTTTTGCATTGACTCCTCCTCACAGGCAGGGAGGATAGTACTGGATTGGTCTCTCAGTTATTGTTTGGTGAAACTGGAGAATGAATGTTCACTGTACAAAGGGACTATTTGGGTTAAATTTGACCCACAGGTAAAGAATGATTGAGATTTCAGCAGAATATAGAGATAGAGTTTCCAGAGCCTCAACACACCTCTAAATCTGCCTTCTAACCCACATGTGCTGAGGTGGAGATACCATCACATCACCTCCTAAAATATTGTCATCAGTAATTATCATCATATATGAAAAGAACAAATTTAATCAAAGTTCGTTCCACTTTTTTGTCTTGGCTCTTGCCAAAACCTACTTTCACCCCTCTGGCTCCAAGCACCTCATTCTTTCATTTGTGTTTTTCTGTGCATTCCATTGTACAATGTTGACGCCTTTTTCAAAAATAAGGTCAAAGATGACTGATCAAAGCCAATAATTCCAAGTGGTTCCTGTTGTTGCAAACTATTTCAACAATAACAGCAAAAAACAGTTAAATACATAATGCTTGTCAACAAAGCAAGGCCGTAGCCATGGAGTCAACATTGGGGAGGACCAAATCTGCCGGAGGGTCTGGGCGTTCCCCCCCCCCCCAGAAAAAAAATCAAAATTTGAAATACTCATTTCCTGCCATTCTAAAATATTTAAAAATTCACTAACACATGGGATGAACTTTTTATTTATTTTTTATTTTTTTACAATAATGTGTAATAGTGTGTTGTATTACATTGCTCTGTTTTTTCTTTTTTCTTTTTTACCTTTTCTTGTTTCACTGAATGTAATGGCAGAGATTAGGGATTAATAAAGTACAACCATAGCCATAATCATATAAACAGAAATCTATGCATTGTTATATGAAGACAAGTCCAGATATTGTGGCCAAGGTTTAGCAAATTGTTGTTTTTATTTACATATTTACAAGTAAACTTGGGTGGGCAGCAGGGGTGTTTGCTCTGCTCTGCTCTCCTCTCATTTTCTCCTCTCGTCCTATTTTCTCCTCTCCAGCCCTCTCTCCTCCTCTCCTGTGGTCCTATATTCTCCTCTCCTCTCCAGTCATTTCTTCTCCTCTCCTTTCCTCTGCTGTCTTTTCTCCTCTCCAGGTCTCTCCTCCTCTCCCCTGCTCTCCAGTCATCTCTTCTCTTCTCCTCTCCTTTCCTCAGCTCTCCTCTCCTCTCCAGGTCTCTCCTCTTCTCTGCTCTCCAGTCATCTCTTCTCCTCTCCTCTCCTTTCCTCAGCTCTCCTCTCCTCTTCAGGTCTCTCCTCTTCTCTGCTCTCCAGTCATCTCTCCCTCTCTCTCCCTGCCCTGTCGGCATCCTCATGCTCTCTCTCTCCCTCTCTCTCTTTACTCTGAACGCACCAGAGTGAACATGAAAGAAATATTATCAGTAAACAAGTGGTGTTTCTTGCCATGATGTTCAGGAATGGATTACTAACCATTTCTGATCTGAATGGCAATGATTATTATATCAAGAAACATTGACTCATCTCTTGTACTACTGTATACTTCTATCATCTGACTGGTACTCATTTTCTCACTGCTCTCAACTTACTTTTCTTCTTTTCTGAGGCTGCCCAAAAAACTGACGAATGTCACTGCCACCCTTCCTCTTGCTCATGATGACACTTACTGTGACTGAAAGCTGACTATAATAAAACTGCTTGCACATAATAGATTTGACATGTTGGGTAAACAAACAAATAAATATACAGACCTGTGGCATCCTTACAGATAGATAGATAGATAGATAGATAGATAGAGAGATAGATAGATAGATAGATAGATAGATAGATAGATAGATAGATAGATAGATAGATAGATAGATAGATAGATAGATATCCTTTCCACTTTGTCAGTGCTATATCTATTCAAAGATTGTTTTTCCTCTTTCTCTGTGAACTGGCCTTGAATGTATTAGTGGGCTGATGGCGCCTCCTCTGGTGGCTTCATGTTACAAGTGTTCAGGGACTGAGGGGTTTTTGTACAGGTCTACTGATGGTTTGTGTTATTGTGGATCTCTGGCACAATAATACACAGCAGAGTCTTCAGGCTGCAGATTCTGTCCGTTTAGCGTCACTGTGTTGCTGGAAGAGTCTAAGGAGATACTAAACTTGTTTTTTAGAGAATCTTTGTAGTATTCAGCTCCAGTATATTTGCTTCCAATCCACTCCAGTCCTTTCCCTGCAGGCTGTCTGATCCAAGCTGTGTAATAGCCAAGAGAATAAGAGACCTGACAGGTGATGGTCAGAGGTTGACCTGGCTGGACAGTCAGAGAGGCTGGCTGTGTCAACGTTTCACATTTCACACCTGTGGAGGAAAACATATTGAATATTTCAATGTTTTACAGTGTAGTAAGAATGAACAACTGGTGTACTGAGATCAAACTGTTAGTGTTTCTCCCTCAAAGAGACTTACAGGATCCAGCGGCCAGCAGCAGCAGCAGAGCTACAGAGAACATGGTTGGTGTTGAAGCTTCTCTTCATCTGCCTCAACTGACAGCGTGACATGAACTGTTTATAGCAGACTGTAAGGAAGTCAACTTTGCATAGAATAGAACACTGACATGCTATAAAAGGAGGAGGGATTGTCCTATTACAAGCATTCAAGGGTTGAAGAGAATTTGACTCCTAATTCCTTAATTAAGATACATATTAAAGAAAATGTGTTTATGAATTCAAACAATCTCTTCAAGGTTAAGTCTTGTTTTTTCATGCATTCGGTGAAGAGTTTAGAGCACTGCAGTCACAACCAGGTGACACTGGAAAACCACAACACCAGCAAACAATTAAAGTAATGGTGAAAAATAATGGAATATGTAAAACAAATTCCTAATTACAGTTTGTGCAATATGGTGGCCGTGTTATTTCAAGTTCCTAAAAACATATATATATATACCCATATGCATACTGTGTAACACCCAATAAAATGGAAGAAACAAGTTTGATTTATTTTATTAATTATGTGTTCTACACTTTTGAATGAATGAATGAATGAATGAATGAATGTGAATATATTTTTTATTTTCGTGTCATACCATCTAAATGTCCCATCCCACATGGGATTACATGACACAATTACAACATATAACATATAAAACACAGACTTCCAGGTCACTTAACATAATAGCACAAACTAAGAGAGCTAATATGATACAAAGCAACTACTCCTACAACATGCATTTTCTGAGTGTCCATACTTTATCTAAATAGCCCAAAAAAGCAAATGTTGCCACCTCACACAGGTTTTTCATGATCTCCGAGTCTTCCATCGATAAATAATCACAATCTTCTCTGTTGATCCTATTAAACAAACCAATTCTGTAGTCATGGTACAAGGGACGATGTAAAACAAAATGCATTTCATTTTCAATTTCATTTAACCAACATAAATGACAAACCCTGTCCAGTTCATCAGTGCCAACATAACGTTTCTAAATGTAAAGGCAATATCCCAAATGGATCTGAAAACATGAAGATCTCTTCCTCTTGGGCAGATTATATTTCAAATAGTTTTCAGTACTGAACTCATTTTTAATCAGACCATAAGTTCTGAGTTTTAGTTTACTCCATATCTCCATAGCCCATTTATCTTTAAACTGCTAAAAAACTTCTTTAATCATACTGTAATAGTGTTGACTTTTTCCTTTAGGATATATGTTTCTTCACAGCCTGCTGTAATGTAATTCTTTATTCTTGGGTCTTGCTCTTTCAGCTCAGTCATACTTCAGTGCTACTCAGACAGATATGTGAGTGTTGATTCACTTTTGTTCATTTTTGCTGCAACTAGGTGTGTGTGTGTATGTGTGTGTGTGTGTGTGTTTGTGTGAGTGTGTGTGTGTGTAGGTGTGTGTGTGTGTGTGTGCGTGCGTGCGTGTGTGTGTGTGTGTGGGGTACATACAAAGATAATGACATATAATATCCATGTACTTGAAGCTAAGAGAGGAATCATATGAGACAGAGGGGGGTCTAACAGCCCAGTAAGGATGAGTACTGTAGGATTTTGTACAGCTGCTCAACCAACTCCAGTCACTGTGGATCTCGAGCACAATAATAAACAGCAGAGTCTTCAGTCTTCAGACTGTTCATCTGGAGATACAGCTGCTGTCTGCTGTTGTCTCTGGAGATGGTGAACCGGCCTTGGACTGACTGAGAGTAGAAGGTGCCGCTACTATCGCTGTAGATAAAGGCAATCCACTCCAGTCCTTTTCCAGGAGCCTGTCTGATCCAGTTCATGCTGTAGCTGCTGAATGTGAATCCAGAGGCTGTACAGGTCAATCTGTGGGATTCTGCAGGCTTTTTAACCACTGGTTCAGATTCTGTCAGAGTCTGACCATCAACACCTGACAAGACAACAGAGAAAACCATCACATGCATTAAGTTAGTAACTTTAATGAAGACAACGTCAAATCAAGATTAGTCAAAAGCTTCACCTGCCCAGCAGATAGTTAAAAGCAGCAGTCCTGTCCTATAGCCCATCATGTTAAACTGTGTGGCCACTGTTCTCTGTCATCCTCTCTGCAGTCAGATAAGTAGAGATGGAAGACATCTAAGTTTTGCATTGACTCCTCCTCACAGGCAGGGAGGATAGTACTGGATTGGTCTCTCAGTTATTGTTTGGTGAAACTGGAGAATGAATGTTCACTGTACAAAGGGACTGATTGGTTTAAATTTGAGCCACAGGTAAATAATGATTGAGATTTCAGCAGAATATAGAGATAGAGTTTCCAGAGCCTCAACACACCTCTAAATCTGCCTTCTAGCCCACATGTGCTGAGGTGGAGATACCATCACCTCACCTCCTATAATATTCTCATCAGTAATTATCATCATATATGAAAAGAACAAATTTTATCAAAGTTTGTTCCACTTTTTTGTCTTAGCTCTTGCCAAAACCTACTTACACCCCTCTGGCTCCAAGCCCCTCAGTCATTCATTTGTATTTTTCTGTACTATGATGATTTATGAATGGACATGGTCAGTAATGATTATTTTGATGTCTATTATTTATTTAAGATAAACATTTATTTAGGATTTATTTTATCTCTTTTCAATTTTGTCAGTGATATATTTTTCCTCTTTCTCTGTGAATTGGCCTTGAATGTATTAGTGGGCTGATGGCGCCTCCTCTGGTGGCTTCATGTTACAAGTGTTCAGGGACTGAGGGGTTTTTGTACAGGTCTACTGATGGTTTGTGTTATTGTGGATCTCTGGCACAATAATACACAGCAGAGTCTTCAGGCTGCAGATTCTGTCCGTTTAGAGTCACTGTGTTGCTGGAAGAGTCTAAGGAGATACTAAACTTGTTTTTTAGTGAATCTTTGTAGTATTCAGCTGCAGTATGTTTAATTCCAATCCACTCCAGTCCTTTCCCTGCAGGCTGTCTGATCCAAGCTGTGAAATAGCTACTAAGAGAATAAGAGACCTGACAGGTGATGGTCAGAGGTTGACCTGGCTGGACAGTCAGAGAGGCTGGCTGTGTCAATGTTTGACATTTCACACCTGTGGAGGAAAACATATTGAATATTTCAATGTTTTACAGTGTAGTAAGAATGAACAACTGGTGTACTGAGACCAAACTGTTAGTGTTTCTCCCTCAAAGAGACTTACAGGATCCAGCGGCCAGCAGCAGCAGCAGAGCTACAGAGAACATGGTTGGTGTTGAAGCTTCTCTTCATCTGCCTCAACTGACAGCGTGACATGAACTGTTTATAGCAGACTGTAAGGAAGTCAACTTTGCATAGAATAGAACACTGACATGCTATAAAAGGAGGAGGGATTGTCCTATTACAAGCATTCAAGGGTTGAAGAGAATTTGTTTAGTAATATTAATTAATATACATAGTAAAGAAAATGTGTTTATTAATTCACACAGTCTCTGAAAAGTTTCTTGTTTTTTCATTCATTCACTGAAGACTTTAGATCACTGTAGTCTACGGTGGCCGAGAAGGGCAAATGCTCTACAACGGCCCAAAACATTTCCATTAGGAGAAACGTGCTGCAGCTTCAGGAACCATGCCAATTCAAAAACACATACGAAAATCCAAAACAAATGAAAAAACATGCTGCAGAAATCCAAAACAAATACATTAACAGCAAACACGCTGCAAATACAGAAACGATGCAAAGTCAAAAACACACAAACCCCAAAAACAAATGCAACAGAAAAACGCTGCAAATCCAGTCAACACAACGGAAGTGCTCCAGGCCTCTAGGGGGAGCGCTAAGTGGAAGAGCTTGATTTTCGACCCGAGAGAGAGACCAGGGTGGTATTCCAGAAAGCGGGTTTAGCGAAAACTCTGAGATTGTTAACCCTGAGATGAGGGAAACTCCGGGTTTTCAGTTCCAGAAAGAGAGGTAACTTAAACTCTGGGTCAGTTACCACGGTAACTGACTCTGCGAACCTAACCTGCTCGCTGGCAGGTTTTCTTCAACAAACCCTGAGTTTCTCTCGGTCTCCTCCCTCTTACAGAGCCAGACACGTTGTTTCATTTCCTCATTCATTCAATCCGTATCAAAGTGCGTATCAAAGCGCACTAATTAGCGGAGGTTTACTGTATGTCAGAATCAAAATCCTGGTTGGATATTAGTTTGTTACTCAAGGACTATCTACAGTTACCGCTTTTATGCGCATCAGTCATTTCTTTGAACAGTGGTTTTTGCCTTCACATTCAAATATTAGCCTACACAGCGTGAATTCACCCTCAGCTCAGAATAAAACCTCTGCATGTCCTTTTTGTGAGTGGAAGTGCACACAAGACAGCTTGTTAGAGCAGTTCCTGCACTGAAATGTTTATTGCACATAATGTGTAATCTCAGTTTAAATTGACAAAATTGGTATGAAGCTTTAGACACGTAGGATCAATGAATAATTATCTCTATCAATCATGATGTGATTGGTCGCACTGACAGAACATCATTCCTATAATATTGGAGATTATATGTTAATATTTCTGAGTGAGCAGGATCGTGGTGCAGCTGCAGAATGTAGTTTGAAAGTGAGTTTCTTAAATGGGGTGCATAGTCTTAACGTGTTTTAACAGCATTTCAGTGACAATGTTTAAATTTACTACTTAATGTGTTGAAGTAGCTGAAATAAAGTCACTGAATGCCGTTGTAGCGCGTTTGCCCTTCTCGGCCACCGTAGTAGTCTCACACTGGAAGTGAAAAATGATAAAACATCACCGAAAATAATGAAAGTAATGGTGAAAAATAATGGAATATGTAAAACAAATTCCTAATTACACTTTGTGCAATCAGGCTGTTGAATCTTTAAACAGACTTGTGAAGTGAGGAAGTCCTCTCAAGAAATGTCAGAAAACTGATGAAGCCAAAGCTGTAAGTTCCTGGGATATCACCCAATAAAATGGAAGAAACAAGTTTGATTTATTTTACTAATATGATGTGTTCTTTTTTTTTTGGATGAGTATTTAATTGACCATTTTGTAAGAAGAAAAAACTATAAGACATACAGTAAATTGACCGAGACATAAACGGAAACTCACATAACAAATGAGTACAGAAAGACAGAGAACAGAAAACAGAAATTATATGATGTGTTCTACTCTGTAATTCTTTGTTCTTGGTTCTTGCTTTTTCAGCCCAGTCGTGATTCAGTGCTACTCAGATATGTGAGTGTTGATTCACTTTTGTTCATTTGTTGCTGTGTGTGTGTGTGTGTGTGTGAGTGTGTGTGTGTGGTCTTTTCTTTTCTCCATATTGACATATCATTTCCATGTACTTGAAGCTAAGAGATGAATGTGAGACAGAGGGGGGTCTAACAGCCCAGTAAGGATGAGTACTGTAGGATTTTGTACAGCTGCTCAACCAACTCCAGTCACTGTGGATCTCGAGCACAATAATAAACAGCAGAGTCTTCAGTCTTCAGACTGTTCATCTGGAGATACAGCTGCTGTCTGCTGTTGTCTCTGGAGATGGTGAACCGGCCTTGGACTGACTGAGAGTAGAAGATGCGATCACTGTCATATTCGATAGTGGCAATCCACTCCAGTCCTTTTCCAGGAGCCTGTCTGATCCAGTTCATCCAGTAGCTGCTGAATGAGAATCCAGAGGCTGTACAGGTCAATCTGTGGGATTCTGCAGGCTTTTTAACCACTGGTTCAGATTCTGTCAGAGTCTGACCATCAACACCTGACAAGACGACAAAGAAAACCATCACATGCATTAAGTTAGTAACTTTAATGAAGACAACGTCAAATCAAGATTAGTCAAAAGTTTCACCTGCCCAGCAGATAGTTAAAAGCAGCAGCACCTCCTAAAATATTCTCGTCAGTAATTATCATCATATATGAAAAGAATACATTTTTATCAAAGTTGGCTCCCTTTTTTTGTCTTTGTTCTTGCCAAAACCTACTTTCACCCCTCTGGCTCCAAGCCTTTCATTCATTAATTACCATTCTTCTGTACTATGATGATTTATGAATTTGGACAAGGTCAGTAATGATTATTTTGGTGTCTATTATTTATTTAAGATAAAGATTTATTCAGGATTTATTTAATCTCCTTTCCATTTTGCCAGTGTCACCAAGCAAAATGTTTCCACAGAGTGAGTGACTTAATCATGATTATCTGGATTTATTTTATTATCAGTCAGGAAAATATTTATTTAGAGAATCTAGGATTTATTTTATATCCTTTCCACTTTGTCAGTGCTATATCTATTCAAAGATTGTTTTTTCCTCTTTCTCTGTGAACTGGCCTTGAATGTATTAGTGGGCTGATGGCGCCTCCTCTGGTGGCTTCATGTTACAAGTGTTCAGGGACTGAGGGGTTTTTGTACAGGTCTACTGATGGTTTGTGTTATTGTGGATATCTGGCACAATAATACACAGCAGAGTCTTCAGGCTGCAGATTCTGTCCGTTTAGAGTCACTGTGTTGCTGGAAGAGTCTAAGGAGATACTAAACTTGTTTTTTAGTGAATCTTTGTAGTAGGGTGTGTTTCCAGTAGCTTCCATTCCAATCCACTCCAGTCCTTTCCCTGCAGGCTGTCTGATCCAAGCTGTGTAATGGCTACTAAGAGAATAAGAGACCTGACAGGTGATGGTCAGAGGTTGACCTGGCTGGACAGTCAGAGAGGCTGGCTGTGTCAACGTTTGACATTTCACACCTGTGGAGGAAAACATATTGAATATTTCAATGTTTTACAGTGTAGTAAGAATGAACAACTGGTGCACTGAGATCAAACTGTTAGTGTTTCTCCCTCAAAGAGACTTACAGGATCCAGCGGCCAGCAGCAGCAGCAGAGCTACAGAGAACATGGTTGGTGTTGAAGCTTCTCTTCATCTGCCTCAACTGACAGCGTGACATGAACTGTTTATAGCAGACTGTAAGGAAGTCAACTTTGCATAGAATAGGACACAGACATGCTATAAAAGGAGGAGGGACTGTCCTATTACAAGCATTCAAGGGTTGAAGAGAATTTGATTCCTAATTCCTAATATTCATTAAGATGCATATTAAATAAAATGTGTTTATTAATTCAAACTATTTCTTAAAGGTTAAATCTTGTTGTTTGCATTCATAAGTTTCACTGAAGACTTTAGAGCACCAGGTAACACTGGAATGCTTAGTTTGGTTCTCTGGTAATAATCATGCAAGCATCAGCAGATCTTGCCACAGATTATTTATATGTCTGTCTGGTGAAAGACTGTCCAGGATTTACAACCAGACAACTAGGCTCAGTTTAAAGTTTAAAGTTTAAACCATGAATTGATAGAATGAGTGAGCTAAAATACCATGGTAAGCTTTGGAAAGACATTTCTATTGAATTCAAGTTTAGAGGAGTAGAGGGCCTGGGTTGGGAGATTGATGGAGAAAGGGGGTTAGCAAATGATTTAATGTACCGGTATGTGTGCATATACAGTATATGTGTATGTAGGTTTTTATAGTGTTTGTGTATATATGTGTATATACACATCCTGTTTTTTTCCTAACTGCTAATCCGCCATATAAAGGGAAAATGAATGAAAAAAATTTTGTCACAAAAATTATATTGTAAAATATTTTATTTTACTTCATTTTTAATAATATTTAATATTTAAATTCATCACTGCTCTTAATTCATTTTGGGTTTTTTTTATATTTAGTTTGTTTTCATTTAATCAGGGAACTGGTCTATTTGTAGACTGCTGTACATAGTATGTCAGTTGTGAGGATGACTTTATTTTTCATATTTCTATCATTGGTTTTCAGTGTGAAGATTAGTTTGTCCATATATTATTGAAATATGTGTTTAAGAGCTGAATAGAATGATACTGTATATTGGTTTGTGTACTAATGGATAGTTTAGAAGATACTCCTAAATGTCTCTATTTGTGGTTTTACACTGTAGCAGGTAAATGAGCACCTTTTCATTACAGGTAGCAATGCAATTAATTCCATCACTTCTCTTAAATATGCCAAGATGTTATCAGTCATAACTTTTGAAATATACATGATAGAAACATGGGGTTGGATCATCGTTTTTCAGAT